>NC_056736.1:94054749-94224749 GCF_019279795.1 Protopterus annectens
TGTGTTCAAATGGTTAATGGTGGCAATGATGTGATTAATAATGTTGATTTTTTTTCCCAACAATAGTTAAAGTTCATCCCTCTTCACCAGCACTTTCTACAAAGGAGGAGCTGTCAGGTGTGCGTTTTGTTTGTATTCATCACATATGTCATGTATGTTGGCTATGTAACCTAATTGTATACTCCCTGTTATGTAAATTCTGTGAACCATACTTACACAAGACCTCATGTAAAGTCATTATTATCTGTAACACTGCAGTGAGATATATGTGTCATATGTCATTATTGACATCTAGCATGTGATATAAGCACGTTGCCCTGATCTGTGTTATCTGTATCTTCTTTTAGCACATTAGCTATCTGTAGCCTTCATTAGCCCATCTAGAAATCATGATGTGAGATCTGATGTGCCTCAGTATTTTAGCATGGCCCCTGGCACACAGGACACTGATATGTCGATACAGTTTGGTCAAGATTGTCACAGTGATGTTGATGCATCTGTAGCCTTAGATGTGGAGGGAAACTTGTCTGGCCATTTTGAGAATGAGGGGACATCCGAGGGTGAACAGGATGTGGCCAGTGAACAACAGCCCCAAGATGAGATTGCTGCTAATGTTGACAGTTCCCCACAACATACTGCTATTGGCCATTGCAATAGATGTAGGCATGCAGATGGTGTGCATTTCCAGGTGTCAGGAGGTGTCTGCTTACTTCTACAGGCAAATAAACATTTCCTGCAATGTAATGGATCAGACATCCATGTACTTTTTTGTGCCACAAATGGTGTTGCACAGCAGCTGCATGTGCTGCATGAAGGACAGGAGTACAGACACAGTGAGGTAATGGCATAATTGGCTGCTCAAAATGAAAGTATACCAGCTGTGGCATGGTCAATAGAAACCCTGGCCTCTACAATACAACAGTAGTGCCATAGTACAAGCAGGGTTCTGCGTGCCCTGACTGTGCTTAGCTGATTGCAATATGGGAGAGGCAGGCCACCTCTCAACAGAATCACATTTGCACATTGAGCATCAGTGTCTATGCTCTAACATCTACATACTTTGACTGCTGTCCCATTTATTGTGGTTGGTCCCACCAGTCATGATCAAACAGTCAAGTTGTAGTCATGCTCCTTCACCTCAACATGATGTTGTCACCTCATCAGTCTCCTCTGTGGAGCAACCTGGGCCAAGTGTTTCTGTATGTTGTAGAGGCAGATCAGGCCATGGTGTGAGTCATCATTGTGGTCACCCAGTCTGCTTTAGAGTGAGTTCAACAGTTTAATAAACATAGCTGACTCCATATATTATATTACTTTATCCACAGTTTACTGTGATATATTTGGCTTGTGGAATCAGTATATAGCCCGAGGAAAATTAAATGCATGTGTTAAAGTAGAGGGTATGCTCTGTATAAATCCCTTAACATTACATTTTGAGTACTATATTACGAGTGGATTGTTTTATACAATGTTAAGCAGAAAAAGGCATAGTCTGGCATTTGTTAGGAAATAAGAGTTGTTAAAATGTGCTCCAAATCAGGAAGAAAGTTTAAAAAGTATCATAATCTGTGCTTTAATGCTCCAGAAATGAGAAGTCAACATACCATCCTGTGTACATGGTGAGAGACCTAAACTCTGATCTGGATCTAGATACCCAGATACCCCTGGAGAATATTGTGACATTGTTAACGATGTTCTGTTGTTATACACAAGATAGTATCTTTTCTAAATAAATACGATTCCACGAGGACTAAGTCATGATAGACTACAGGCACGCCAAATAGTAGCTGAGATCATTACAGTAATTCCAGGTAATGTCAATGAATTTGCTGTGAGGGCTTATATAAGCAAAGTTTAAGAAGTTCTTAATCAAACTGAATTGTTGTTCATTATTAAACATCTGGGAGACAGGAGACTAAAATTATAGTCCATAACCTGCTTGAATACCAGAATCAGATCAATGCCTAGCTTTGTGCATACTCTGACAATAGAACCTATTAGCTGTAGAAGCTAATTTTGAGCAATTTTGACATGATAACATTAGAGTTTGTTTATGATCTACAATTAAAATGTTCCTGTCATTCAAGAGCTATGTTGTGCAAAACAATGAAATGAATGCAGAAATAAGGTCACTACCTAATGAGTTCGTTCTATTATAGGAAAAAGGTTTTTCTTCAGAAAAAAAAGAAAGTATATTTATGTGAAGTTGTTTACCCTGTTCTGTCTTATACATTGAGTGGACACCCCAAAGACATTTCACACTTGATTTTGAAAATGTGTCTGATATGATAGAAGTCAAAGTGGAGCTTGGTAACAAATTGTCTTTTCAAGATTTCCAGAATCAGGTTGACTAATTTATTCAGACATGCTGTTGTGAGACAAAAAAAGAGAAAGAAACAGATCATAAATATTCAGAATGTTAAAGAATGCATTTTCAAGAGATGTCTGTGACTGTGGGGTAACTGATGTCCATGCTACGTAAGTACCGGCTAACCCTAATAAGTGCTTCTCAGTACAGACACCCACTGGCATCATGAAAAATGCAGGAAATTCTGGACAACTTGATGAACAGTTGAATTGCAATGCAGGTAAATACATCTACAATTCTCTCATCTGAGATGCTCTAAAATTCACAGGTTAGTTGACACTCTCTACAGATTACTGAAAGCTAAACCTATAGCAACCATTATCTTAGTGGCCCATGACACACTTAGATCGGAGCTCAGTTAGGACTGAGGGGCAAAATATATCCCAACTGCAGACATCTCAAATATATTCTGGACCATGTTGTCATTGTATTTTATTATTTACTGTACTTGTCATTGTCAATGTAAATAATTACTGTAATTTTATGTGGAGCTTTTCTTCCCAGGCCTTCACATATGGAAGAAGAACAATCCATACAGAACAGATATCCTTTGTGTATATCTAAACCCACCAACAGATTGCAGTGTCTTCCTGCTCAAGAGTAGGCCTGATGTAGAAAGTAGTAGGAATATGATTAGATAGATTTACTCATGAAAAGTAACATTTTTGTGCAGTGTCTAACAGAGATAATCCAAGTGTTAAATCAGCTGAAGAATAATGAGACCAAATTATATCTCAAGGAAGGTCAGTTGTTCATAAACAAGTTAACCATCTGGACTATGGCATTGAGCCAGACAGGATTCATCATTTAAGCAGATACATAGACAGCATTTACCTTCACAAAACCAAAGTATTGGGGGTCAAGTCTAACAAGATTCTTGATATTACAATTTATGGGTTCAGTTACAATACATTCCGTGGCTTTACTGATGAGGCTTGTAAGGCTAATAGGTCTGTTTTAAGGTCACACTTATGGAGGGCCAACACCACTGCTGTGTTCCACTCATCAACGACAAAACCAGTAGCTAAATTAAATAGTTTGAGAAGTGTGTTTGTAAGAGCAAAATTAACATTATTAATTAAGCAAGCAAGTACATTTTCAGGTTCCATGTCAGTATTTTTGGTCTTGGTTAGCAGTTTTAGTAAATGATCTTTAGAGAAAATTGGGGGCAATGTTAGCAATATCAGTTAAGGTAGAATAGGAGGCCGCATTGTGAATACGTTCTGAGCAACATAAGTTTTTTTGTTTTTGTTTTTTTTTAGTGTAGAATTATCTTTGACTTCACAGACAGAGCTAAATTCATGGGCTCCTTTAGTAGCTCCAATAGTGTTCCTCACATTTTTTATAATGCTTTGAATATCATCCTTGATAAGATGGGTTTTGAAATTATTAAATAATTTAAAGAGTTTATTTCTTTTGTTTTATAGTTTATTTATGGTGATGGTCCACTGGGGTGGTTTGATTTTGAATTTCCAATGATACTTTCTTCTGGTAGGGACTGCTAGACATACTCATTTTTTAAATGGATGTATTATTATTAAATCTTTCTGCTGTATAAAAGTCTTGGAAGCACAATCATAAGTGAATTTTGAGATTTCATCACAGAGTAGGTTAAGGCTGGCATGTTTGTAGACCTCGCATTCAGAGGGGTTTGTTGTAGGAGCTTTTTTGTCATTTAAAGGAGAAGGTCACAACTTTTATCTTTCCTGTCCCCTTGCTATCTCTTTTTGGCTCAAAGGTTTCGGTGGTGTGCTACAGCTGCTTAGAGAATAAAATCTACAGCTTTCTGCTCTTCCCAAACAAAGCTAATCTTGTCTTTTCATCACGGGCAAAAAGCCCTGCAATATACTACCTTAACTTTAATGCTTTTAACCAACAAAACATCAGTGCAGCTTTCTGCTCTTTCTGAACAAAGCTAGTCTTGCTCTCATCATGGACAAAACCCCCCAGCAATACACTACCTTAACTTTAATGCTTTTAACCAACAAAATACCAGTGCGGCTTTCTGCTCTTCCCGAATGAAACTAATCTCGCCTACTCATCACGTACAAAATCCCCTGCAATACATTACCTTAATTTTAATTCTTTTAACCAACAAAACACCAGTGTGGATTTCTGCTCTTCCCAAACTTAGCTAATCTCACCTTCTCATCATGAATAAAAAACCCTGTAATACACTACCTTAACTGTAATGTATGTTATCTGAATTTTTTTGCTGTATTTATCTGTGTGTACCTGATTGGAAGGACATCACCGAACCACAACCTAACCTACTGCTGCACTCTTTTCACTTCTCCATATATTTTTTTACTCCTCTTAGCTGCTGTTTTACCCCATTCCTAACCTACTTTGCACTGTTCTGCAAACACCCCTTCCCACTCTAACCCTGCTCTGCTTACCACTGTACAATGTATTTTTCCTTTTACTCCTTTAACCAGTCTACTATAAGATTACCTTTGCTTTATTTCTCTGCATTTCTGATTATTTTTCTTCATTTGAGTCTACTCTGATCGGCTCTAACATGTTCAGTTCACCATCTTTATTCTCGGGCTCACTCTGCTCCTCTATCCCCATTCCCACCCACTCTTTCATTACATTTATACCTAACTTAAGTCCTTCCTGCACACTCATTAACCAATAACATTCACTATCATATCAAAACTACCTGTCTTCCCACTCCTAACAGACTCACTTGACCTTACAACTATATTCCTTCTTTAATCTTGTATAACTCCACCCATTTCTTTCTCTGCTTTTCCTCTACCTTTCTCATTAAACTCCTGTGTATCTCCCACACCGTAAAATACCACCAGCCATATATTCCTCTACCCTCAGTCTACTCATAACCCTTTCTCTCAGCTTACTGACACAAATCCCCTTTCTCAGATATACAATAATAACCTTACCTGTAAAAAATCCACTTTGCTTTCACCCATGGAAAAACACACAAATAGTTTTTCCTAATATAGCTGCCAGCCTAATTTAACCTCACACAATATACATCTTGAAACTAAAAATCCTATCATCCACTACTAAATACAAATCTGATGTTTACATAAAATCTACCCATACTAAAAAAAAAATCCACATACCTCAAACAACTCCTCCTCCTCCACTGCAAACTCTCCCAATGTGGGGATGTCCACCCCAACCCAGCACCCCCTCATAAAACTGCTCCTGATCAATCCCCCCTCAAACAATCTACTGCTAGTAACACTAAACATATGCAGCATATGTAATAAAATAACAAATTTCATTCCTGGCTAACACAATACTCCCCAAACATATAAGCAGTCACAGAAACACGGTTAAAACCACACATCTAAGACATTGAGACAGTACCTCTAGGAATCAACATACTATGAACAGAAAGAATCCATAAAAAGTAGCTGGAGTAGCATTACTCTGTCCCAATACCTACATAATACTACCTCTCACCAAACTAGTTCCATTATTTAGAAATGCCGAAATTCTTATTACATCTTTACAAATAAATAATACCAGACAAACTATGTATAGCAGTAGTGTACATACCTCTAGGCCAAAACATTCCTATCCTAGAAGACATTGTCTCTTAGACTTCTGAAAATATTTCTAATGAAAGAATTATCATGGGTGACGTTAACGCTCTACAACTCCAAAACAACAACAAACCAGGAAAAAGAACGTGAGCCAGATGAACGATCCACCAGAATGCTAAAATGATTAGAAATCCACTTCACAACACGTAAATACGATCAACCACTAAAAAATTTTATTTTAAGTAACAAAACAATCCTGCTTTTCATCAGCGACACTTCGCTAACTTCATCAGAAGTTAGAATTTAAAATAACGTGCCACTTCCTAGAGTGATTTAAATACAAAAATATGACGTCAACACTGAAACTTTGCATACCGTGAACATTTAAAATCACCTTATAAATTAACTTTAAACATTGCCCCTATTATACTTTCACTAAAATATCTTAAAAATTATAAAAATAATAATATTTTAATTAAAACAAAAAGTTAACTAACCAGCATTTGTCTCAAAAAACATTTTAAACAAGCATTTTAAACATTGTAAATGGCTGACACAGTGCAAATATATGCTCATCCAACCATAATGATACCAAAAACTCTGAAGAAATACTCGAAAAAATATTCTAAATATATATATATATATATATATATATATATATATATATATATATATATATATATATCTAACATCCTAACTCGTAGACCATCAACAAGCACTAACTAAAGGCTACCTTAAGAAATAAAAATCAATCAAAGCTGACCAACTCACTAAAGTACATAACTGATCGATGCCATCAAAATTAACTAAAAAATACTAATAATAAATAATACATAATAATTAATTATTATGAAGGATTACGATTCACACTGCCTGGTAACGTCTACCTTTCTAAACTCCTCAATTTCAGCATGCTAGCAATGGACAACATATTGTTTAAACCTGGAAAATGGTAGGCATCCAATTGTAGCTGCCATACCAATTCCTTGAGTTCAAGCAACAAAGATTCAAGGCCCCCCCTATTGTTTGAAACCAACTGGTCAATGACTGTAAAGTTAAATTCATGCTCTGGACATTCGTTAATGTGTTTGGCCAGGGCATTGTCCAATTTTCCCCTCCTGATGGCATACAAATGTTTATAAAGGCGCTCCTGCAATCTCCAGTCCGTTTTCCCTATATAAAAAAATGGACATGAAGTGCACTTGGCTAAGCACACCACATGGGAACTTTGGCAGTTGAATCTCCCCTGATGTAAAACTTAAAGTCTCTAATCATAAAGAAGGTACCCGCTTGTATATACCGGCAGTATTTGCACATACTGCATTTGAACATCCCTGATCTAGCATTGAACGGCTGGGTGCTCGTTTATAAAATCTTCTTAAGATTCAAGCCTCTCCTGAAAACAACTTTAGGTAATTGGCCAAACTGGGAAGAGGTCTGGTTATCTGACACAAGAAAGCTCCAATTCTTCTTAATGATGGACACAATTTCACCCGCATCGACATTGTAAGAAGTGATGAAACTACAGGAAAAAAGGCTGTCAGCCTGGGCTTTTGGATAAGTCAGGCATAATTCTGAATTGTTATTACTTAATATAGGGAGATAAAACCCATTTTCTCTCTTCAAATGAACCTTGTTGCATAATGCCACCAAGCCACGTGGGTAACCCCTATTCAGGAAAAGATCATGAATGAAAAGACATTCATCCAAAAAATCACCATCTTGTGATACCATCCTGGCCGCTCTCACCAACTGACCCTTCACTATTGATTGCTTCTGGTGAAGTGGATGGTTACTGTTAAAATGCAAATAAGAATTGGAGAATGTGGTTTTTCAGTGGATTTTAGCTAGGTAGCAACCCTGGGGTATAGTCTTATACAAATCCACATCAAGGTAAGCTATCTTCTCTTCAGAGGAATTCGAGGTAAATTTGAGGAATTCAGTAGAGTTGTTAAAACTTGTAACTAAAGATTCTGCCAATTCATCATTGCCCTTCAAGATGATAAAAATGTTGTCCAAAAATCGGGAATATAAGAAAGCTTTTTCTTGGATTATAGAATTAGAGAACACAAACTCTTTCTCCCAAAAAGCCATCACCAAGTTGGCGACACTGGACCCCATAGGCACCCCAACCAATTGTTGATACCATCGGTTGTTGAAGGAGAAGAAATTACATGTCAAAATGATATCCAACAATTCTCTAATCATCAAAATTTCATTAGCTGGAGCTTGCTTGGACTTCATTATTGCTTGAATCCATTCCACCGCCACATCATGTGGGATAGAAGAGTATAAATCTACCACATCGATGGTTAAAAAACCAATGGAAAACACTGAATGGAATTTGACCCACCCTAGCCAAAAATGACCACGAATCCTTACATATGTGGGCCTCACTGGATACATACTTCTTCAATATTGTATCAACAACTTTTGCCGCTGCATACATAATACTTCCCTTTGCACTAACCAATTGGCGCATAGGGGGGTTTTGGATACATTTATGAATCTTCAGATTCCCAAATAGAACTGGTATTCTGGGTTTCGGTATAGAAATGTAATTGAAAACGTCCACATCAATAATCCCATTAATAAACAAGTCCTCAAAATAAGACTTCACTCGAGCAATGTTGACATTCAACTCATTTCTTGAGACTTCTTTATAAGCCTTGGATTCCAAAATGGATACCATTCGATTGATGTAATCATCTCCCTCCATGACCACCAGGCCGCCACCTTTGTCCGGTTGCATAACCCGAACTGAGGAATAACGTAATAAGTCCAAAAGGTCTTTTTCCTCCTTGCTGATGTTGAAAGGCACTGGTCGGTTGGAATGGAGTAAAAAACAAATGTCTAAGTCACATAGCTGCTCAAAAAGGCTTAAGGATGGATGCAAAGGTGGGTTGAAAGTACTAGAAATGTGGAACGGATTATTCAAAATCCTCTGTTCCCCCATTAATAACTGTAAATTGAGTTTTCTCACAAAGAGTTTTAAATCAATAATGGTGTTGGCCAAATGTGCCCTCCGTGAAGGCACAAAGGATAACCCCTTAGCCAAGAGGTCCACTAAAGGTTGGGGGAAAGAAAAACTTGAATAATTAAAAATTTTAAAATCCTTTCCTATATTAAAAACTATCTCCATTGGGGTATGACTGATGGTTGAGAGACTGTTCTCGAACCCATTCAGTTCCTTCTGTTCCTGGTTCTGTACCTGTTCTTCCTGCCCGGTGATTCCGTGAAGGCACAAAGGATAACCCTTTAGCCAAGAGGTCCACTAAAGGTTGGGGGAAAGAAAAACTTGAATAATTGAAAATTTTAAAATCCTTTCCTATATTAAAAACTATCTCCATTGGGTATGACTGATGGTTGAGAGACTGTTCTCGAACCCATTCAGTTCCTTCTGTTCCTGGTTCTGTACCTGTTCTTTCTGCCCAGTAATTGTTGGGTTGGAGAGGCTGGGTTCCGAAAATTTAAACTCCCTGTACCTATAGAGGGATTAGTAGGTGTACCCTGTGGACCTGCCCGATCACTTGCACTTGACTGATTCTGTGCAGCCGGGTTCCCATGGGTTACACCATCTTGATCTTGATGGGACAAATTGGATCTAGGCTGGTTCGTATCCATCCAATCTCCCCCAGCCATAGCTGGTATCCTTAAGTAATTACCTTGAGATTTGGGGGGTTTTGGATAAGCCACCCCTTCCTTGTATGCGTTAATGTCCCTCTGCAGCTTCGTAACTTTGTTGGCTGTGATCTTATTTAACTGTTGGTCATTGCTTGTAAAAATTCTATCGTAATCATACCTGTACCTCGAGAAATTGGAATCATTCCTGATCCCATCATCCAACTTAGATAATTCCTCTGTTAATGAATTAGCTGCTTCCTGGTAGTGCTTGCTGATTAAACTCAGAGGTTCAGCCCCATGTTTATCAAAAAGTGAGATCAAGTCCTTATGGAAAGATGAGCCTTCTTCTAACCCAGTCGGGTACTGCCATGAGCGAAGGCCCTTAGGTACAATGTTGGAGCGTTGGCATTCTCTGAAATATGCAACCTCCAACTGCAGTTTTCTTAACTTGATAAGTTTCAGATCAAATAAATTCAATCTCTGGGGGAGATCAATGCCTTTGGGTCTACTGGAATCAGGTTCAAGGTTCCCATCTGCATTGTAGAAAGGGAATGGGCGGTTTAACCACTGGTTCAAACCGACATGTATGCAACTTCGGTCTTGCTCCTGTAATCCAGGCGTGGTAAATGAAGCAATCCCCCCCCCCCAATTACTTTGACCTATTTCGGCCTAATTGGATGAGACTCCTGTCCCTGCCCCACCAATCCTGGGGTGCATGGGAACAGTATTCGCACTGCGATTAACTCCTTTGACTTCTGCCAAAACAAGCAGGGGTTATTGAAAACCGGCCGCCTGAGATTCGAGTGTTTGTGTTGAAGTAAGCCGGCCGGCACCCATCATGGGTTGTGATGAACTGATAATTCCATCCAATCGTTGTGTTAGTGATTCCATCTTTTGGGTAAACAAATCGATCATGGGTGACGTTAACGTCATCTGGCAAAATTTCATCACAGACTACCCATCAAATAGCATTAATCTTTATGGCTTCACACACCTCATAACCAGACCCACTAGAATGCAAAACAGTAAAAACCTAAGAGCCACACTGGACTGGATCCTAGTCATCATGGACATTCAGAATTGCCATTTAGCTGAAACACCTGATATCCTTAAAGGGTGATTTGTATATATCCCATGAGGCCTCTGATGCAAGAGGTTTAAGGTATCACACAGAAGTCTAGCTTTGCTAGATTTTTCTTTTTGGGTCTCTGATCCCCACAAATGCTCTAATTCTAGTACCTTCCCTAATATCTTAAGTGACCATCTTCCTGTCTATTCCTATAGACCACCCTTCAATTACCCAAACCCACACCTATAAATCATCCAGAAATCTAACAAACTTTAACCAACTACAATTTAATACCATTTTAAAAACTAACAACTGGTCCTGGCTAAAAATACTACCACTTGATAATACAGTCAATCACTTTAATAAAATATTTCTAGATACCCTCAACAGCGTAGACCCTCTACGCACATAAAGAACAAAAACAAACCATGCACCATGGCTAACTAAAAGCACAAAACAAATACTACAAACCAGAGACTGAGCCTGGAAACTATGGTATAAAGATAACAATGCAGCAAATTTACTAAAATATAAGCAACTACATAATAGGGCAAAAAAAATAGCAATCACAGATAAGAAAAACTACTTCTCCCAACAAATGACCAACCGCAAAAATAACCCCAAAAAGTTCTGGAAAACCATCTCAAGACTCCTTACCCCAGGTTCAAAACAAAATCCATTGCCTTAAACAGACAAAACACCCTCCCAAATAGCAGAAATGTTCAGTACCCACTTTATTGATAGCATACTCACATTAGTAACAGACTCTACTACTAAAACAAACTCTAACTCCACTGAAAATCAAATTCCACCCCACTCTCAAACATTTCACACAAACACCAACACCCCCTCCCTCACCATATTACTTCTATATCTAGTACACTGTCTCATCTTTTTTCATTACAACCAGTACCTACTATGTTAATACACAAGCTTCTCCTCAGACTAAAACCTTGTTCCCTCTCCGCCGATAATCTTCCTTCAGAGTATTCAAAACTTGCTGCAGATGCAATTGCTTATCCTGTAAGCATCCTAATCAATCGATCTATTAAATAGTCCCAAGTCTCTAACCTCTGGAAGAAGTCCATCATTACCCCACTACACAAAGGTGGAAAATCAAATGATCTAACAAATTACTGACCCATCTCTGTCTTTGCCCCTCTATCCGAACTCCTAGAAAAATGCATACATATACAACTACTAAACCACCTCACCCATAACAACCGTCTGTCACTTGCCCGCCATGATTTTCAAACAACACATAGCATGGCCACTGCCCTTATCTCCTTAGTGGGTGCTGTCTACAAAGCCACAGACTCTGGCCATCCAAATAACCTCTGTAATTCTACTAGATCTGTCAAAGGCCTTTGACACAATATCACACAACAATCTTCTACAGCAACTTTCTGTTATGGGTTGTTCACAATCTTATCAACTGTGGTTTGCTAGTTGTTTAACTGGATTTCTACTGAATTGTCAACAGCTTAGGTTGCCGAATGCTTAATCATCGGCACCTAAGTGTTGAACGCTTACAATAGTGATGCTTACAATAGCGAATGGCCACATCATCAAATTCTTTTCTCAGGAAAGAATTTGCATGGCCGTTATCTGGGATTTGCTCTTTCCCCAATGTAGAGTGATCTCAGAGTTGGTATATTTAGTTAGGCGGGGTGTGGGGGGCAAAGCCCCCAACTATGTTTGGATGTGTTTGCTTATTTTGTTTATGGACCGCCACCCGAATTCTTTCCTGAGGAAAGAATTCAATGATTTGGCCATTCACTATTGTTAGCTTTTGACACGTAGGTGTCGATATTTTAGGATTCGACAACCTAAGCTGTCGATGTTATGATATAGACATGTTTAACTAATAGACAACAGTGTGCAAAATGGCAAAACAGTTTGTCAGACTACCTGGTTAATAATACTGGAGTGCCACAAGGGTCCATCATTTGAGAATTTCTCTTCAATATCTTTATTAATAATCTACTCACAGCCTCTCTTCAAAGCTCCTTTATTCAATATGTGGATGATTGTAATATACATCTCCTCTATAGATAACACCCAGCACTTGTTAAAAAATAGCACAAAATGCATTTACCTCAATCAAATCTTGGCTCAGTGCAGCACAACTACTCCTCAGTCCTAATAAGACAAAACTTCCACTTTTCACACCAAAATGACTCCCATTTGATTTTAAAATTTACTCACAGAATAACACAGAGATTGAAATTGTGACATACTCAAAGCTGCTAGGCATCACCATAGACAGTACACTTACATTAGAGCAACACATGCAAAATGCCATAAAAAAACACATGTCAAGCTAGGAACACTTTACAGACACAAAAATTTCATGGATACTCCCACCAGAAAAACACTTGCTAATACCTATCTGCTTCCCTCTCTCACATACGGTGTCCCCATTTTCACCAACTTACACACGTCATTGAAGAATAAGCTTCAGTCCTGTTACTACAAAATCTCCAAATTTGCTACTGGCACAACATATCACACACACATCACTGTCATGCTCTTAAGAAACTTAACTGGCCTGAATTCCTTCATCATCTTAACTTCCTACAACTATCTACAGCACATAAAATGATATACAAACCTGAAAGCTACCCTGCCTTAAAAACTGTTTTACATGCCTACATCCCTACTAGAACTCTCTGCTCTGAAAACAAACAACTCCTAACTGTGCACAGACCTAAGAAAGGAGCTGACCAATGCTTTATTCTTACTGTATTGCTAAACTATGGAACACCGTACTCATAACCATCAGCACCATAGAGTGCCTCAAGAATTTTAAGCTCTCACTAAAAAACTACCTTCTTAACTCTCATATCTGCCCCTGCACTATGCCAAAATGGATAAATTCCCCTTTGTCTCTCTAATCTTTCCCTCTTCCATTTATCTCTCACTTCAATGTAGTCTTTTCTTCCTTTCCCCTTTTCTCTATCTCACCCACCCTTCTTTTTCCCTTCTATCATAATCACTATCTACAGCTTCTCACCAACCGACTTCTCTACCCCTCTTATTTATCCACTTCTTTGTCTTACCTCCCTGCTATACCTACTATACTATTTCACCACTTCTTATCATCCTCATATTTCTTATTATAAAATGCATGATGAATGTTGATTTTTGCATCTCTTTAAATTCTCACAGTTCTTTCTCAAGTTTATGAACTCTCTTGGAATCATGCTTACTGACTAGAGCCTTATTTTTAGTTATGTTTTATTATTGTGTATTTTTACTTATGTTTCTCAAACAAGCATCTATGTAGTGTATACTTTTTGTAAACTTTTGTCTTTGGAGCGTTTCTCCCAGGGCCTCTGCTGAAAATGGGCTTCTAGCCCAGTCAGACTTTCCCGGGAAACAAATGCAAATAAATAAATAAATAAATAAATAGATAAATTATGGCCAGACTTCATTGGGAAGGAGATGCCAGAAGAGTAGTGCAGGAAACATCCATATTTTTTTAAGAATCAGGCCAAGAATTATGTGCTCTCTACTAGGTTTATTTAACAGATGCTCAAGGGAACTTTTCTGTTTTAAGTCTAAACATTTGTGCGCGTATCCTACATTGGAGGTACAGGTGTCTCATTTTATTGAAGGGTGGTGAAAAATCAGTTAAAATAAGGGAGGTTTTGCTAATAAGGAGATCATTTAGAACACTGAAGAATCTTACATGGTAATCAGGAGACTAGTAGATAATTAGTCATGTCTAGAATGATCTGTAGTTCAATGAGTTCAGATAATTCATAATGGATAATAGGACCAGTAAAGTACTTCTGAGTCCGTTATAAAACATTACAGAATAAGGAAAGCACAAGAAATGTACAGGGAGATAAGATGGTCATAAGTACTGACTACAATTGTAAGATCTCACTTACTAGTTATTGGCAATGCTGCATGGCTTTTTTTCTGACTATGAGATGAAGATCAGCCTGAGACACTTCTGTGGAAAAGGGTCCTTATGCTAAATGGATACTCCCCCAAATGTTTATAAGTATCCCGCCCTTGTGGTCATCAGGAGACTAGTAGATAATTAGTCATGTCTAGAATGATCTGTAGTTCAGTGAGTTCAGATATACTTTACTGGTCCTATTATCCATTATGAATTATCTGAACTCACTGAACTACAGATCATTCTGACCACAAGGGCGGGAGACTTAAACCTTGACACGGTTATTAATAGAACATGCTGGAGGGACAGATTCATCACCCAGAGACTCCCTATGCTGTGGAACAAAATCCCTGTACATGTGAGGCAGAGCACCTCGCTGGCCTTGTTCAAGAGGAATCTTGACCAATGGATGGGGGATCGCAGATATACCCCAGGGATTACTTCAGTGTCACTGCTTGACAGAGGCACAGCAAAATAATAGGCATAGTTTTATTCAAACTAAAGGGGTGGCGAAAGCCAAATAACTATGGGCTAGGCTTATAAATGCCCTTGGGCAGATAGCCTAGTATGAACCTATGAACCTATGAACCTATGAAGTAGCTCATATTCATTTTGAAAATCTTCACATTATGGAGACTCCTACTGAGTCCCTTTCAAATTATGTTTGACTTCATGAACTTTGCAAATTTAAAGACGTGCAATTTTGTTGCATGAAGCTGAGCTTATTAATATTTAGTTGGCAAGTACGATTCCATCATACTCTGGGTAGGTGTAGATAACCTGAGACGCACTGCTCTGGACTATATGAAGAAAGATATTATGGAGCTCTCGGACTATGTGACTCAGGCTGGTATGAGCCTAGCATTAAGCAGCATATTACTTTCTCTGAGGATGATGGCACAATATGAACAAAATATGATGATTTTTAGCTGAGTTTCTTGTGTCATTCTAAGAGTATCTAATATTTGTCAGCATGGAAGACATGGTTAACAGACTACATTGCTTTGCCAGGAATAGTCTGTACCTGTCTCCTCTAGTCTTTCGAATACTGGCTGAAACTTTATCCACACCTATGCAGCCTTTTTTAGTCAATGCCAAATTGACAAAGCTACTGACATAGAAAAATCAAATCAACTGAACTTCAAGGTGTTACTGCTCAAGATTAAACAAAAAACACACTCCCTCCAAGCACTCCTCACCCTTGAGACACAGACATCTGTGCAGTTACTGAGGCATGGTTTAAAGCCAGAAACAGTACACTGGTAGTGCAAGATTTCAGTGCCTTCTACACTTTTAGACCAGTAGCTGCACAGACAGGAGATAGAAGTGGAGGTGTCTTGATATACATCAATAACAAGGATACTTCTAGATTGGTTTAACAAGATGACATGCTGATGTTTCTCCATGTACTGATCACCATAGATAAAATCTTATACCATATCCTAGCTAGCTATAGGTCACCCCTCTATGTCCTAAGAAACTCACAGCACATAAATAGACCTACTGAAGACACTTAACTATCCAACCGAACACTGAACAATCTTACATGGTCGTTAAGGGGGCAAAGAAGGTATTTGTAACAAGCTACTAGTTCATAATTAATCCTATGTAGAGTGATTTGTAGTTAAATGAGTTAAGATTATTCATAACGGATAACAGTACCAGTAAAGTACTACTGAGTCCAGTCCCATGGGGGACTTTAATTACCCCTCTATAGGTTGGGAATCCTACATGGCCTCAAATCTGTAGGCATAGAGATTCCTGGACTTCATAAATACAAACACCCTTGACCATTTAGTACATACACCCAGCAGAGGCTCCAACATACTGGATCTCATTGTCACAAATATGGGAGATCACTGAACCCCCACCACAACTAACATTACTTCCTCCCTGGTAAGGTCCTACCATAAAGCTGTCTCCTTTGAAACCAAAATCAACTTGGTAACCCCAGTAAACCCAGTAACAGGAATTATTCAAAGATAAACTACCTTTCATTACATGACAGTTTGTCAAAATTCACTGCCTTTCGAAACCCAGAGAATGCAACAACCTATGCAGAATTTTTCACAGAAACCCTGTACATCCATAAGAGGCTGCTGTACCTACCAGAGGTAAGCACAAAACTAACTTCAGAAACAAACCACCCTAGTGGCATCTCAAGTTAAACAGGATATACAACAAAATAAATAAAAATTCATGGCTAGAATCAGGAAGTATAACTCCCATAATGATAAGGACTCTGTCATCAAACTAAACATGCAACAAAGAGGATTAATTAAGTCCAATAAAACTAATTTCAAGGTTACAGTAGCCTACCAGGCAATAGATAACCATGAGGCCTTTTTCAGCTATGTCAGAAACCTCAAAAGCAGCACACAGCCATGTTCTGAACTGGTGGTTAATGGTGCCACATTCACTGAACCAGACAATATAGTGAATCTGTTGGTTGAAAATTCATTTCCAGCTTTACTGTCCACTCACTCACAGCTACCCCAATAATTACCCTCAAACATAATTCCTTACGACTATAAATAGATAGCATGTCCTGGATGTGCTTACTAAGGCCAAGATCACAGCTTCATTGGGCCCAGATAATATGATAATATCATGGGATGCCTCCTGAATAGTATAAAATACAACTTATCTAGGCCACTGGAGTCTCTGTTTAACTATATTTTCAAAACAGGCTTTCTGCCAAAAGAATGGAGGACTGCAGTGGTCATCCTCTTTTATAAGGCTGGACCATTAACAGATCCCAGAAACTACAGACCCATTAGTCTGACTAGTATTATTTGCAAAGCCACAGAAAGAATTATCATGGAAAATATCAACAAAGACATTAGAGACCTTCAAACACTGTATTCATCCCAGTTTGGCTTCACCAAAGGAAGGTCATGCCTACTGAACCTGGTATATTTCTTTGAAAATGACATCAAAACAATGAATGAGTGTAAAATGGAGTATGTTGCTTACCTTGATCTGTCGAAGGCATTTGATGCAATATCCCACTCAGGCATTGTTAACAAATTTGCATAATTAAGCATAAAAAAACTGTATAACATGCTGGATGGCCAACTGGCTCATGAATTGGACCCAGGAGATTAGGACGAGTGAGACCACCTATACAAAGAAGTCAGTCACCAGTGGGGACCATCAGGGCTCCATGCTGGACCCACTCCTTTTTGGAATCTACTTCTCGGAAGTCAAAACCAATGTTAAATGCCTCTGTTTAGCTAAGTTCCCAGATGACTGCAAACTGGGAGCAGTCACACAATCTCCACAAGATGCAAACACCCTACAGGAAGATCTTACACAGACAATTGACTGGTGCTAAAAGCCATGGTTTAAAACTCAATGCCAAGAAATACATTATAGAACCTTTTTGGAAGTCAGCCACCCCAGGAAACTATGTCATCGATAAAACATCCCTGAGAATTGATTCAATAGTCAGGGATCCGAGAACTCATGTAGATAATAACCTACTCGTGTCCAAGGCAGCAAGAAAATCCTTCTGTATTGCTCATCTTATGACTAAGGGAATGGCATCTAGGTCCAGAGAAGTCAGCATACCACATAACACTGTACTTAGCCCTCATCAGACCCATCACAGAGTATAATGCCCCCTTCAGTATGTAACTGACCAGACACATACAGAAACTGGAACATCTGCAAAGGTTCCTTATAATAAGAATACAGGACATAAACACAATGTCTTATGCAGACTGCCTCAAAACCGTGTCTCTATAATTTGTCTCCTACAGACTACTGACAGGCAATCTATGCATGCCTTACAAGGCATCTTTGGACCCTGGTCTGGTGAACTTTTTGCACATCTGCAATACAAACAACATGAGAACTACTAGATTCAAATACCTAAATTTTGCTTGCAACATAAATAGGATGTGTTTGAGAGACAGATATGTACCTCAGAGAATTCTCATTCTTTGAAATAGGCTCCCCATCCATGTTAAACAAAGCCCATCCCTAACCCTGTTTAAAAGTAACTTGGATCCTTGGATGGGAAATCGGAAATTCACCTCTGGTCTAGCCCTCTCTGATGGACAGAGGCAACCAGTAAATCATATCATAACCAAAAATCACCCCCTATATAAATGTCTACAACATAAAACTCGTGGGTCACTTTTTGGTTTCATGGCTAGGTTTATAAAGGCCCTGGTGGTTATCAGCCTAGTATACGCCTATGAACCTGAGAATACATTTCCTGTATAATCATCCATGACATTACTAAATCACTTTGTACTACTGAAGGCTGGATGTTGCTTGTGATGACTTTCACTCCTTAACTCAAACGTGCAGAAGCTGGTATGTTTTGAATCAAACATACAGGGATATAAGACATGGGTAGTTAAAGAATGTAAGTTACAGTGAGTCACCGCACTCTTCCCAGTTCCCTCTCCATTGTTTTATCCTCTGACCCTAGGCTTCCTGAATCTTACTGTTGGCTAATATCTCACAATATCAGCAGGTGTGTATATCTCATGTGTCTCTGAATCCCAGCTTTGATTTTGAACTACTGCCCCACTTCTTGATGCTATGGAGTTCATTCTAGTGCTTGAATATGTCTTTTTGTATATCATTTCTCTCTGTATAAAAACAACGACCCTGGATTCTCTCTTAAGAGAAAATGCTGGTTCCTTATATTTTTCCAAACATGAGCCCCCCCCCCCCCCCAAAATGCACAACTATACAAATAATTATAAATAAGGTATTACAAATTCACAGAAAAGAGAAATAGTATTCATTTTTTTCTGCTGAATCACCAGTCTCAATTAAATGAAATATCTCTACTGTCTTACTTACTGTTTCCTTACATTATTTATCTGCTATAAGCCCATCTGCTGTTATATACTCTACCTTCAGTTTCTGTTACTCACGTGATTTATGTTTCATATACCTGTGATATGCCAAACATACCAAAAATGGCATATCTCTAACCATTCGTCCATAGACTAATTCCTCTATCACACTTTCCAGCATTCTGTGTGCATCTACCTTCTTGTATTCCAAAAGTATTTTCCCTCACAGCACTTGTAGATATCACATATACTGACAATGGACTATATACTAGTTGTAGTAATTAATCTCACTAGCAACACCAGTTCCTTTTAAATGACCTTCAGAATTCATTCAAAAGCCTTTCCACTGTGAATGGAAAGATAACAGCCACACCACCAATTTAAAGCAAGATGCATCTTTACCATCTATAGAAAATATGAAGCAAACCTATTTATATGTATCTTTGTCTTTTACTGTTGTCATCTGCCTTCATCTACATTTGTTTACAAAGTCTCACTATCTTAGTCCTTCTTCATTTATTTATAATGTCAATAAATGGCAGAGACCAGTTGGCATAATGGTTAAGGTTTTCATCTCCCATGCACAAGGTTCAAGCCTGACCTCCAGCTAATGCCTGTTGGGAGCTTGCATCTGTCTCTGTGTTTTTTTCCCCCCACTTCTAAAACCAAAACAAGGGTGTCGAGCAAAGAGGTGAATGGATTATATGAGAGAAGATCTGGGACAGTCAGGCATAAATGTCGAACAAGGCAGGGGTGTGGCACTGAATCGAGAGAGGTGGTGCCAGTTAACACAACACCCTGACCCTACATAGAAAATGGGAAGAAGGGGGTTGATGATGTCTATGAACGGATTCATCTTCCTTTTTTGCCAACTCATCTATTTTTTTCTCTATCTAGGCATTCATTCTACTGAGTGGCTTCTTTTCTTCTGCTGTAGTTGGAACACTGATCTATTTTCTGCTTACATAGCTTCAGTAATTCCACATGCTGCCTTGTCTTCCAAACCGCCATCCGTAGGCCTTTACAAAGCTATAATTTTTGTGCCATTTCATCCTATGCATATTTGTCATATAGATGTTTATTGTTTCTGTAATGGAAAATGAAATTTTTCTTCATTGTTTACTCCTATGAATATTTGTCATATAGATGTTTATTGTTTCTGTAATGGAAAATGAAAATGTTTTTCATTGTTTACTCACTCTTCCATTTTAGTTTCCTAATTACTGACATATGCATTTCGTATTTTATTAAAATTATCCCCTCACACTGCCCTAAAATCCTGTACTATTGCTTTATTATGACTTTAGTACACAGCTAAATTTATTGTGAAGCTCACTCTTAAGGGGTCATGTGCACTTAGGTGGATACATGATTGTAAATTTGAAGTCTGCCTGCCTCCTCAGTTGACAGAACTAGGTCCAAGGCAACTCTGCCCTAAGGGGTTCCATGGATATTTTTCTGAGCATGCCCTCTTTCACTGCATCAGGAACAGTCCTTTTCTTGCATGTGACTCTAATTGTGTTTGAATGACAATTACACTTCTCACAGGTGTTAGCCAAACTGTTAAAATTTATTTTTTTATATCTTGTCGGACAAAAATTTATATTTTATATCTTGGTGGACTTATAAATTCTTGACCCATCACAAAATATTATTGTAATTACATTCTACTCATACAAATTTTATAAATAGAAAACAGATTTCTAGACAGCTGTCACAGTGAAAGAAATGCTTTAAAATGAATGAACTAATATGGCATATGGCATATAATATGTTAATTACAACAGGCTGAATTTAAATTAGAAGGGATAGTAATACATTATAAGTTTTCTTGCAATAAAGAATGGAGTATTACCTAAGCAGTAGCAAGAAAAGCATTCCATGGATTGTACTTCTAGTCTTTTTAGTCCAAATATTTAATATAACAAGATGCTTAATATCTGAGTTTAACATCAATTAGCAGCTCAAGAAATATGTCTGCTTAAAAAATGGCTTTATGTGGCCTGCCTGGTTTAGTACCTTAGCACCAGAAAGCCTGTGAAGTAGCCATAAATGTTATTATCAGACTAAGAATCTGAACTTGTATAGATGACAAACAAAACTAATGTATTTCATGACATATGGACAGAAACCTATTATGCTTGAATGACTTGACTAATTCTTATCCACCTTTGTATAGAGTCCTGCTACATAATTTGCTTGTAAACAGAGAGGCAACCTAGCCCATTGTTAGAATGACATCCGCTGACAATTTCAAATAGAACTGGTTTTACTACAACAAAGCATGCGCAATTCCTGTGTTGTTTCCATCTGTGACAAATATTTTATTCATACCTGAAATTCCATCTAACACAATTACATACTGATTATCAGATTACTAAAAGGTGTGAAATGAAAGTATATAATTTAGCACAGCTACAAGTCAGTTACTCACATTTTCTATGTAAAGAAAATACCATTTTTTAATAGAATGTAAACTTATCTGTGTGCATGGATTGAAACAGAACCTATCTAAGGTACAAACTCATTTAGTAAGAAAAATAGCATTCTTTAAGACAAAAAAAGGACATTTTGTAAAAAATGTCAGATGGCTATGGGAAGGCAGATTTAATTACTTGCTTGATTTTTTTTCTGTCTGTGGTATACAGATGAGACTCACTACACAAAAGTATTTGTTTGCTGAGAAAGTCTCAAGACTACTGACAAATTGGTACTGTTTGGATTAAATTTTAATCGGCTATACCTATCTGTAACTGAAGTTGTAGACTATTTAAGGTCTGATGCTGTGATATTAAGGTTATGCTGCAAATATACAGCTCTACTTCTGTGACAAATTTCTATTTCTACATGTTTTTTATTTCATAGGTATTGTTATATGCTACAGATGTTACGACACAACTGAAAAACAGTCATATGTTAAGATTTACAGAGGCTACTAAGACTTAAGCAGTTAATTGTTATAATTATAATGCATTATCATGCATATATCTTTGTAACACCATTAGTTATGGATTATTTACAACAGTCATTAGTACTACTAAATGATTTTTTCCAACTGGGCAAATAAAATTGGACTTATCTTCAGTGCAAACAAATATCAAATGATATATTTTAGAAAGTATGGAAAGGCATCCATTAAATACGTTTTAACTCTTATTGGTTTTATCCCTACAAGAGGTATACGAATATAAAGGTTAGGTATTCTTGTTACAGCAGATTTCTCTTTTAATAATTACATAAATTGTATTTGAAATAAAGCCTTAATTGAAATGAGAATATTTCTTAAATCTATTCCCTTAAAAGATGAACATAATTAAAATTTTCTCTACAAAATGTGCATATGCCCTATTCTTGAATTCATTGTTATATTTTGTACTTAACAAATGGAGACAGTGAAATGAAACTGAAAATTTTCAAAGGAAATTTCCATACATTTCTTTTCAGTCAGGTATATGATTTAGTCTGATAAATGCAAAAAAATATATTTTTTACTGCACTATAGATGTAGTAGGAGTAAGGAATTACTGGAATGTAGGGCTTATAACAATGAAACATTACAAGTCATACTCTTTATATTACTGCCAACTGTTAATCTCATAGCTATGATATTATAAATGTATGTATTTCACATAACAAGAAAACTTAAATACATTTCTAACCCAAAACTTCCTAAAATTTGGAGTAAATACCTTGTGATTGTCCATTTGTTTTAAACACTGATTTGTTTAACGTAACATGTAATAATCATTTGGTTGATGAGGTTTACAATATAACTTTTAGTGAATCAATGTTCCTAGCTATCCCTTTGGTCTGAAGACTGGATTTTAAATCTGTGAGAATCTATGAGAATTAAAATTCAAAATGATTACCAGATTAATATAGCTGTAGCTCATGCAGAATGGGTAATGTGTGACATTATATAACACTCTAAAGAGTCTGGCAAAGATATAAGTTCCCTACATTGGTTACAAAATGCTGTGCTATTATTTTAAAATCACTGATGAAAAACTCTTTAACAGGCTGGTTGGTAGGGTTACCTTTATTGTGTATGCATGGCATAATGTTAGACAACAACTTGCACATTTTGTAATTAAAATATTTGCAGCTGAAACTGTATGAATATGCAGAAGTCGTGATCTCTGAAGGGGCACATTATTGAGGACATTTGAGATCAGAGCATTTCAAGTGATAACAAGATTAACAGTAAACTGGAGAAGTAGACGTGGAAGCAATCGAATCCATAATATAAAACTATATCACTGACACTGAAACACATCTGAAGGGCAGCTGCCCATCATGAGGGCTGAATGGGTACATTTCAAAATGAGAGACAGGCATTGAGTATGGCAACTTCTTCTGTATGAAAAAATAGTTCTCAAGCACAAAAATGTCAGCACATAGCTGCTTTAAGGAACGCAGTACCATTCAAACTATATCCTTTCGCTCATGATACTTCGCCATCCATGATAACACAAGCATTAGGAAAATGAATAAGCCAAAGGGCAGCACGTATGGTTAAATTACTTCCACCAGACTTTGATAGAATCCAATAGCATGATGGAGGTTCTAATGTGCATACCACACTGACTACTAGTAGGGAGGATTCTTCATAATAGTTGGGGTTTTTACTTCATAGACACAAGGTGCAGTTTGGTTCTGATCTCTGGGTACCAGCTAGGCTTGTAATAGTGCAATACTGTATCTTTTTATTATTACTTATTAACATCACTTTCATGTAATTGCAACACGTTCATGTTACTAGTGTTATTATTATTCCTTTGTGATTATATATCCAACAAACATCCTTTTCACTGGTCTTTATTACATGCATCATAAAGAAATACTTTAACAACCTAAAATTCCTTAACTCAGCTTTTTCTCCCGGTGTCATTTCTATAATCCCATACACAACTTCTCCGCTACTCTCATTACTACTTCTGTCAATTTCTGCAAACTAACACTCTGTCTAAATATAATTTCCTTATCTGCTTTCACAGTTACCTTCCACCCTACTTTATTTTTTACTTTCTTTCACCTATACATGCCAAAGTATTCCTAATCTCCCTGAACCAAATCCTAGCCTAGCTGTAACTAACCTTTTATCAAACAACTCCTAAATAACCATTGTACCTTATGATCTCTTCCTTTTTGCTTCTATTGCTTTTAATTCATATTTATGCCTGAACACTTGTGCATATGTGCATCTCTGTCTATCTAACTATATGCACATTTGTCTGTATCTATCAATCTCTCTCTCTCTCTCTATATATATATATATATATATGTATATATATATATATATATATATATATATATATATATATATATATATATATATATATATATGTATATATATATATATATATATATATATATATATATACATATACACACCTTTCCACAAAATGTTGTTTTTCTAGAAACATTTTAGTGATTTTTCTCCTGTGTTATTCTGCTCATATGTTTTTTTCTCCTGTGTTATCCTACTCATATTTAATATGTCTTTTTGTATATTTGCTTTCAGTTTGCATCATATCATTGTATTTTTCCTTCTCAACATTTATGTCATAATAGTGTGTTGATTTTTCTAACATGTTGTAATTTTTCTCCCCAGGCCTCTGTTGAAAATGAGTAAATAATTTAATTGTGGTGTACTAGTGTAAGACCATGCTGTCACTAGGTGTGAATATTTTGAAGTTAAAGATCAGATGCTTAACACAGACCTAGGTAAAAAAGCAGAAATGTTAGCAAAGCATCATTTCAAACTAAATGAATGAAATAACTTATGGCACTGCTGTATAATGACAGATCAGGCAGTGTTGTAAAGGTTACCAATAGATGTGTTCTACACCTCTGACAGGCTAAGACTACTATTTTACATGGCACTACATAGAAACAGTAGCATTTATCTTGTCGACCTATGAACTTTTTCTGTTTTGTTCTATCAGTATTTGAGTAGAATTTATATATTCCTATCATTGTTGAGCTCTATTCTATGTCTTTGACAATCAGTGGAAAGCAATGTCTTTTGACTTCTCGAGTTAGGGGTCACCACAGCAGATCACCAGTCCGCAGACTGATTGGCAGTGGAGTTTTTACAGTGTCGAGTTGCAAGCCCTGCGCCCAACCTTCACAGAAGGCAAAGGCACACATACACGCACCTACGTGCATGTCTTTAAAACTCAGTCACAGGGAGGACATGCAGATTCAGCACAAAAGGCACTCCAGCCAAGAATCGAACAGGAGAACCTCTTACTGTGATGTGACAACGCTAACCGCTGCATTACTGCGGCCTCTTTGACAACCAGTGTAAAAGTATACATTTTCTTTGAGATGGCTTCTGTCAGAAAAGCATTAAGTACATATCAAAAACATGAAAGTCTTATTGCATGAATTGTTGCCAATCATGGGCTGACAGTTTAATCCAAAATTTATGATACCAGTGTTTAAAAAAGTAAAATACAGCTTGTATTGCAGTTTTACTTAATAGGCTCCATGCTTACTGATTTATGTGCTAAACTTAGATTTTCAAAGGTTAATTTCTATGTGCAACAGCAGATGAACTTGAGAAGAACCAATCATCTTCAGCTAGATTTAGTCCTGCAACTTGGGATCATAGGTAGTCAGTCATCTAGTGAGAACAGTAATGAGATTAAGCATAGTCCCAGATTAATATTAAAAATAAAAGAAACAGGCTATTTTAATATAGACATGATGATGCTATTAATAATAAGGTAATGATTAAGTAATATGGTATAGACATTGCTTATGTCAGTACTGCTAGCTAAAGAAACCCTTGTAAAACTGGGCAGATAAAGGTACGTCTTTGTGTTATATTGTGGGCAGGGTTAAGCAGCTTATGTATTAGCATGACCTCAGTAAAATACCTCAATACCCTAATAAATAAATGGGTTTAGTTTTTACCTTACTTATGCAATTATATACTATGGGAAAGGCATATCTTAAAAATGCAGTAAGAAAGAGCTATAAATGCATATTGCTTCTATTTCTATGATGCAAAATGCAATTAGGACCTCTTTCAGCACAAGTGCATTTTATGCAGCAGTGGCCTGTTGCATATCCTGATTAACTCTGAAAATAATTTAAAAAGAATCTGCTGTCCAGTATTTTGCAGCTGGTAAGAAAATAACCATAAAGTATTAGTACATAAAATTACTAGAATGTGAAAGCATGGTAATTGTAGTAATGAGAATGTTCCAGAAAAGTGTCATATAACCAGAAATAAACTGCAGCATTTATCAAGTATTGGGAGTAACTGAAGCCACATTTCTTTATACTGGTGGATAAAAGATCATCAAATATTTTTTGCATTCTTACCTTTAGTCATGAGAAACCCAGCACCCAACTGAACCATTTGCTCCTCTCATGTGAACTGTATTGGAGGCCACTTCCTCATCTGACAACCTGTATGCAATGCAGATGGCACCATCAACAGTGTGTCATTTAAGCCCCCTTGGAATGCCCATGACTCTCACAGCAAATGAGTAACCTGTATTGGACACCCATGCAGGTGCATGTAACACAAGGGTCTCTTGTCAGTAAGGGCTAACCTACTAGTCAACAAGGTCTAAAAGGATTAGTTGTTCAACCTGCCATATTAGACTCATTGATTTTATCCTCCTTCATCTCTGTTCTCCATAGAGAATCACTGCTGTTGTGATTTTGGTTTGTGGATTGCCAGTGTTACAATGCATGTAGCCTTTTCCTTTTCTTCTGTGTTGGTGCAATCATGGAGTTATTAAACATATGTCCACACATCAGAAGCTACAGGATGGAAGAGCATATCTTCCTGCAAAAACAGTTTTTAAAGACAGTTAAGCTTTGACTGGCTGTTTTCCCTCAGTCAGACTTTTCCCAGCTCTTTACTCGATGACATGTAGGGGAGCTTCAAACAATGGACTCAGCTGTGGACCATTCTATTTTTAACTCAGCTGTGGACTACCTATTATTTTATTATTTTATAGCACATATTTTAAAGTTCAAATTTTATTAATGAACTAGGTGCATAACATATTTTAAGGAGTGAACTTCACACCCTCCAAACTGTAAAGTTTCTGCTTGATTTATTTTTGACTCAGTATAGGTTGCATACTGGGTTTTCTGACACTTCAAGGGGATACCATGGATATTTCTTTTTGTGGTATTTAATTTACCACGCTATATCCAATTTTTAAAAGAGCTGCCCCTCCTGAAAACAAAAGACGGTTTCTGTCCCATTATATTAAATAGAGAGCTGTCCATCCGATAGATATTCCAGTTCCATATCAAGCAATCTTTGATTGCTTTACTGTCCAGTGTACTAGTGTTTATAAAAATCTTGTTGGTATTTTTATTAAATATATTAGTTGGACAACTAATTACCTGACTGATTTTATTATCAGACTTTTCTATATTTAAAATAGGTACATAAAAATGTTTTTCCTTTTGTTAAAAACTTCATCCTTAATATCAGTGATGAAGTTAATAGTGTAACCTCTCTTCACGAACATACCTACTAAACGTTCCATTTCAGAGATGAAGGTTTCAAAATCTGAAACCATAAGTGCAATCTGGACCATTTGTCCTTTTACAACAGCTTTTATCTGACTCATTGGATGACAGCTGTCAAAATGTAAATACATGTTCAAAAAAGTGCTTTTCCAATATATATATTAAAAACAAAACATGACCTAGTAACATCTTTGAGCAATTCATTGTCTAAATAACAAATTCTGTCCATATTATAATTCCAACTGAACTTTAAAAAATCAGCTGTTTTATTTAAATAACATAAAAATCATTCAATTTATCTAAGGAATCTTCCCATAAAATAAATATATCATCCAAAAAGCATGTATACAAAATCTAAGAATCCTTAAAAACACTACTAAAAACATACTTATTCTCCCAATATATCATGACTAAATTGGCAACTTGCCACACAAGCTGTCTGCTTGTAATAATGTTTGTCAAAATAAAGAAAATTATTTTTAATACTGCATGTGCTCCCAGTTTTGTCAATTTAGTCATGACATATTAGGAGAATAAGTCAATGTTTAGTAGTGTTTTTAAGGATGCTTGGATTTTGTATATTTCCTTTTTGGTTGATATATTAATTTTATAAAAAGATTAGATAAATTGAATGATTTTTTATGTTATTTAAACAATACAGTTGATTTTTTTAAAGTTCAGTTCAAATTATAATATGGACAGAATTTGCTATTTAGACATTGAATTGTTCAAAGATGTTACCAGGTCATGTTTTGTTTCTAATATTAATAGGAAAAGCACTTTTTTGAACATGTATTTTGCATTTTGACAGCTGGTATCTAATGAGTCAGAAAAAAGCTGTTGTAAAAGGACAAATGGTCCAGATTGCATGTATGGTTTCAGATTTTGAAACCTTTATCTCTAAAATGGGAACTTTTAGTAGGTATATTCGTGAAGAGAGGTTACACTATTAACTTTATCAATGATATTAAGGATGAAGTTTTTAACAAAAGGAAAAACATTTTTATGTAATTATTTTAAATATAGAAAAGTCTGATAATAAAATGAGCCAGTTGATTAGTTGTCCAGCTAATATAGTTAATAAAAATGCCAACAAGCTTTTTATAAACAATTATACATTAGACAGTAAAGCAATTGATGATTGCTTGATAGAGCACTGGAATATCTTCAGGATGGATAACTCCCTATTTAATATAATGGGTGAGAATCCGTCTTTTGCTTTCAGGAGGAATAGCTCCTTTAAAGATTGGCTAGAGCATGGGGAACTGCGGTCTTGGTGCTGCGGTAGCATTGTCTCCTCACAGTAAGAAGTTGTCCTGTTCAATTCTCAGCTAGAGCATCTTCTGTGTGGAGACATGCGTGAATGGGCATACCTTCATTGAAGGTTGTGCGTCAGGGCCGGCAACTCGGCAAGTAAAAATCTACTGCCAATCATTAGCAGACCGGAGTTCCACTGTGGCGACCCCTAACCGGGAAAAGCTGAAAGACACAACAACAACAACAAGGACTTCTTCTAATAAAGTATCAGGAGTGTTTAAATGTAGTTTTTGTGACCAGTGTCCTTATGTTAAAAAAAATTATACTTTTAAAATCAGAGATGATGTATATTATATTAATAAATTTTGCAATTGCAACTCCAAACAAGCAGTGTACCTAGCTAGCTATGAGTCATGCCCAGCAATCTATATTGGCAAAATGAGCAGAAAGTTAAAAAACAGAATATATGAACACATTTCTGATATTAGAAAAGGCAAAACTACTAATGCTATATTTAGGCAAGTACAAGTGTTTAAGGATCATAAATTTAGCTTTGTTGTATTAGGGTAAGTTGACAGTGATTTGAGGGGTTACATTATGGAAGATCATCTTACAAATAGTGAATTGGTATGGCAAATGAAATGTAATGCCACATGTTGTACAGGTTTAAACAATTCAGTTTCTATCAATTCTGCATTAAAATTAAAACACTTTAATGCTTAAAAGTTTTTTGGGAAAGTTAATTGTTTGGTATACATTTTTTAATTGACAGAGTTGTTTCATTGGATTTTTTTGAATTTTCGGTATGCATATTTAAGTAGAAACTTGTGAATGGTTAATTGTTCTGAGGAAGTTCCTTGAATAATTGGAACAAAAGCTCTTAACTTATTGTTTCATCAATTGTGTTTTTATAACAGTTGGGTTATTATTGCCTTTTTTCTCTGTGCCACAGGTTGTGCAGTTTGTTTGCAAGTTTTCCTGTGCAGGTTACCGGTTTGTAATGCATGAAATCTCACACACCTATTGACTATCTGTTAATTGCTCAAGTTTGGTTAACTAAACAGATGTCTGCCAAAGCTAGTGTTGACGAAATTAATTTTTACCACATATATAGTATGTATATATAAAATATACATAATCCACTAATTATGATCAAGTACTAAAATTTCATCACATTGACAGGCATATCTGTATGCAGAGATATATCCTGGCTCTTGTATCATGCTCTGGTAAATATCCCAGGTGCATTCACTAAGTATAGACAAGGTGGTTAGAAGTCATAGCTGTGGAGCAGAACATTGTGTAATAATCACTAATTTACTTGTTCAGATAAGCTTTGTCTGAGTAACATCCTCACATTGTGACACCACAGTACATGCTGGACTGTGAATAGATATATGGCTCACTTTAGGCTGTAGTGAAACATACCTACATCTAAAAAGCTAACTCAAACTTGAGCAACTGGCACTATTGGTTTTGGAATACACCACAAAGTGCTGATCCATCTGTGAAACATGAGCATGCATTTGCACGTGTATACACACAGACACACACACACACACACACACACACACACACACACACACAAACACACACACACACACACACACACACACACACACACACACACTTATATCCATACACACAAAAATAAAAGGGAGGCAGACCTATTCATACATAAATGCACATATAGAGAAACACACACATACATATCTATATATACATAACTACAGGGATACTCACCCATTTATACATAGACAAATACAGGTGCACCCACACACACAAACATACACACACACACACACACACACACACACACACACACACACACACACACACACACACACACACACACACATAAATATAGGGACATACAAATTCATGCACAAATAAGAGAACAAACACCTATTAATGCATGCACAAATAAAGGGAGACAGATATATTAATGCATGCATACAGACATATAGGGACATACATATTCATAAATACATAGAAACAGAGACATTCACACATGCACACGAGCACACACACAAACACGCATTCATATATAAATACAGGGACACACACCCATTTATGCAAACACACATGCAGTCATCCATATATATGAATACTTGGACACACACACACACATACACACACGTTCATATATACATAAATATAGGGACACACAAATTCATGCACAAATAAGAGAACAAACACCTATTAATGCATGCACAAATAAAGGGAGACAGATATATTAATGCATGCATACAGACATATAGGGACATACATATTCATAAATACATAGAAACAGAGACATTCACACATGCTCACGAGCACACACACAAACACGCATTCATACACAAATACAGGGACACACACCCATTTATGCAAACACAATTGCAGGTACACACATGCATTCATCCATATATAGGGATACACACACACACACACACACACACACACACACACACACACACACACACACACACACACACACACACACAGACACCACACACGTAAACACACAAACATTTATATGTACATATACATAGATACAAGAGACCCACACACATTTATACATACACAAATACTGGGACACATACATATTCATATATACATAAATACAGGGATATGCACCTATTCATACATACATACATACATACATACACACATACATCAATTCAGGGGTATACACACAGTCATGCATACATACATAAGTTCAGGGACACACACACACACACACACACACACACGCGCACACACACACACACACACACACACACACACACACACACACACACACACACACACACACACACAAACACATACACAAACACACTCACACATTCATAAACACATAAATGCAGAGACATGCACTTTTGTTCATACATAAATAATATAGGTGCACACACCCATTCATTTCATCACAAATACAAGGAAAGAATGCTAACTTGTCACTATCCATTAGTGGAAGAGAGGGACATCTCTGGTTTATGGTGTGAGGCCTGACACCATCCATTGTTAGATGGCCTTGCAATCTAAAAGTAGTGCATTTTACCACTTTCTGGCAGGGCTATGCATGTTGGAGAGCTGTGAACTGCAGGTTTACCTTTATGTGAATTATCTCTGACTCTTTTCACATCGGTTGTCATCTGTACCTACAAACATTCCTTGCAGCCCTGCTTTGTCCTCTGTCTACCTGTGTTGGTTTAGCTCATATGCTGTTGCAGCTCATACTAGCACATCATTCTCCTTTTTGGTAAAGTTGACTTTTCACATTCATCAAGTTACATGTCTGACCAGGTATGCTGGCCTGTAGAATGATGCACCTATTTGTACAATGGTAAGTGTTTGCCCTACAACCTCCTATAATTCTCATGCATCAGCTGAATCACTTATGGAATATTATCAGCAGTTTATGTATGTATGTGTCTGCAGTACACACCTGTACTATAGCAAAGTTATACTCTTGTGTGGAATTAGTCTTGAATGACCTATAATACTAGGATGTCATCAGTAATTCCCCTAAAATGGTTTGTCCCAAGAATGAGAAAGTAATGTCAACACTATTCATCTTTTAATGGAATATTATTTCCTGCAAAATCCACATCAACTACATAAAAATTAACCTTGCAGGATGGAGTCCCAGCATACCATGTGTACAATATACTAAACCTGATTCATTGGCCACAGTTTATTTGCAGCAAGAACTAGCTGATCTGTTATCTTTCTCCTGTGCTCCAGGCACTATCTGTTACAGTATGCTTTAGCCAGTACAAGTCTTTGTAACTTTTATATATGGCCCAGTGTTCTTCCAGCTGTTTAAGTAAGGATTACCACTGCTGTTGTGTGTCCTGCAGCGGATGCTGTTAAAGCATGCTGGTACTCTATGGTATTTAGAGATCACTGGCCAGTTCCTCATGGTTACGATGAACATTCTGAAATGTAGGAAGTAGAGCAGCCACAAGCTAGCAGTGCTCCAAGTGCCACAAGTTAATGAGTACATGCTTCAAAGGAACAGCCTTCAGAACCAAATACTTATATACATATATTGTACATCAGGTGTACTTTTGGTTAGCCACTGTTATATACTATATATGTGCATACTGTATACTGCAGTTAACTCTAATAGACTAAATTGCTCAGCATTAGGCATATGAACAAAGAACTGCATAGGTGTGTCAAGTTATGCAAACTTGGCTGTGTAGATAATTTGATTATTCAGGAATTGCACAACTTTAAGTCAGCTTTGTTAGCATGACATAGTATATGCTATAACTTGTACTCCACTTCACCACTGGTAGTAAAGATACTTTTGTGTGGTAGAGCTGATGGGTTTGTGTCACATGTACCATTGTTCAGCATTGTGTTGTTCAGCATTACTTTTAAAAACAATGAGTATTATGCAATTTAGTATCATAGGATCATAGGAGGTTACTAGGCTATTGGCCCTGAGGCCCTTATAAGCCTAGTCAAGAGTTTAGCCCATATTTAGACAAGTCAGCACCTGATGCCCCTGCCCAGCAGGGACACGGGTGGAATTCCAGGGATGTATTTTCTGTTTCCCATCCAGTTATCCAGATTGCGCTTCAAAGGGGTAAAGAGGCACACTGCTTGATGTGGAGAGAGAGTGTATTTCACAGATGTGGGTGTCTCTGGGACACAAATCTGTCTCGTGCACAAGTCCTATTGATGTCACAGACCAGGTTGAGGCTACACATGTGGGTTACTCGAGTGGAGCTTGACTTGCAGATATGCAGCAGTCCCATCAAGGTGGGGTCCGAGATCACCTTGTATGCCAGCCAGAGGTCACCTCTGAGGAGTCTGTATGAAAATGAGTAGAAGGAAAGGACTTTTAGCCTATCTGTGTATGGTAGATTTTTGAGGCCCTGGATTCTCCTGGTGAGGAACCTCTGTGGTCTTTCCAGCTGCTGCATGTGCTTTGCTAGATACATGCGGAACGAGACATTGTACTAAATAATGGGCCTTATAAGGGAAGAATACAGGGATGTTATGACTTCCTTGCCCCTGGATGAGATACCCTTAATTATGAGGTGGGCCATGTAGAAAGCTTTCCATACAATGGAAGCAACATAGTGGTCAAATGTCAGGTTGCTATCAACCTGAGTTCCCAAATCCCTCACAACTAATTGCGTGCTTAGGACATTGTTATTAATGTGATATTTTGTGGGGACGTCACTCTCCCCAGAGGGGATGATAATGCATTTTTTGGTATTCAGCTTGAGGCCATGTTTCTGGAACCAGTCATTGTCTGGGTGAGACTCTAATTTTAATGTACAGTATGTTACGTTATGTTATGTGCTATGAATAGACTATGACAACACTGATCGAGGTTGCATTGTACTGATTTTCTTGATGGATATCTGCGATGTGGAATGGAGTGGATGACATTTTCCTTCTGCAGAACCTTCATGATATGTAATGGTGGGGATAAATGATGCCCTGTGCTGCAGGGTGTGATAGCTTTGTAGACATTTTTTATTGGAACTTTACTCAAGTAGTTCTTTGGAGTGTGGTAGGGCTGTGCTGTAGGTTGTGTTTTTAAGGGAGACATATATTTTCACTGGCTCTTTTGTTAAGTGGTTATGGATGTGGGTTTAAGCATAATTACACAATAAAAACAGTTTACTTCAGTAGACATTTATTTATTTATTTTTGTATAGAGGTGTAGTGATGTAATTTTGTCTGAGTCTCAGTCGCAGTATATGAATTACCCAGTATGGCTGGTATGTGTCACACTTTACCTCATGTGAGATGTGAAAGCACTGTGGTCTTTGCAGCTGAGAGCATGTTATGTGCATGGCTTTATCTGGTAAGACAGTGTTTTGAATGTGCTACAGAGCCATGGTGGCTAACTGTTATATTTATGTGTATTTTGTGGCATGTTTAAATTTTGTTGCATGCATTACCTATGCTGTGGTTTTTCAATCTATGGGAGTATGAGCATTATGGAGTTTGTATATGTTTTCCCCCCTGCTGCAGGTATCATAGTGCTAGTGAACTCCACCATAATGCTTTCAGGTTTGTATTTACTTATCTGAGTGCATTTTGACACTGTTCATATATGTTTTTGCATGTGACATAGATATTTCTGGAAGGAAAAGCCTTCACAGTGTATAACTGCAGTATTGTTTACTGGTTTGGTTCTATGAACTCCACCATAATGCATTCAGGTTTGTATTAATTATTTCAGTGCATTTTGCCACTGTTCATATATGTTTTTGCATGTGACACAGGTATTTTTGGAAGGAAAAGCCTTCACGGTGTATAACTGTAGGATTGTTTATTGGTTTGGTTCTATAATCTATATGCTTATTTCTTACCTTGCAAAGACATTACTATAGAACTATAGTGATTTATCTTGTAGTTTTGCATCTTAAAAATGGAAACAACCACATGGTTTATACATAGGCTATATTTTTCAAACAAGGGTCTTAACAGTGAGCTATGCATTCAGTTCATGCTTGGGACCCTATAATAGATCAGGTGATTAACAAGAAACAGTATCCTTGTCTACATCTGGTAATGGCAAGCATGATGGGAGATTTCTGTACTAGTTGGTGATATTCAAATAGCTCCACATGAATGTCACACTCACTATGACTCTGGGCCATCCTCTTATTGTCAATGCACTGTCATCCAGGTGTAGTAGGATAAGCTCTGAGGATGTTAATGCTCCAAGCTGACATTTCCTGAGATATAACGGCAGGGGCATTGGAGAGGCAATTTCTCTGTAGTAGTTCAGCAGCCCATGCTCATCTTTTGTTGCACGTGAAAGGATGCAAACACAATGGTCACAGGGCTAGCATCATGGATATCAGCAGACTAAATGAATCACAGATAACTGCCCACACTTGAAGGTGTTGGTGTATATCTGTGCAACCTTCCCCAAATGTGAGTGCATGTTATTATTGTAGATATTGCAAATGCCAACAACTTACATAAATGTAAAAATAAAATCAAAACAAAAGGCAGAAATAACTAAGTAACCAACTGAATTTATTATAACACCTTAATTAGAGTTTTTGTCTCAGAGACTTCATCAGACTAATATTCAACAGTAAAAAAAAACTTTAAAAAGCTTGATATGAGGGTCAGGTGATCCACCAGATCCAATCAGTGCTTAACTTTCTTCTTTTTCAAGACAGCATTTAAACTTTAAAATTTATGTGATCACTTATCCTAGGGAACACTGTAGCATTAAATAAAATTTGCCAATGATATTCACATGAAATAAGTTTATCTTCAATATCCAAATTCTGAGGATCCCTCAGAATACCATTTAAAACATACAACATGAACCTTTTAAAATTTGTACAAGCAATTAAATGCTTACATAAAGTATATTTTTTCATTTTTTTTCATTACCAACTGAAATGGAATAATTATTTTTGTAGATCCTTTTAAAATAAAGTTCTCTTTGTACACCCTCACAGAAAATGCTTCCCGTGTAATCCAGGAAGTGACACAAACTAAACAACTGATTTACAATTAAAATAACCTGGAGTTTCATAAGACCTACAAGTACTAGCACAACAACTGGATGCTGAATTAGAAATGTATCTGCAATATTTAGAACAATTGCAGGCAAAAGTGCCCTTCACCTCAGTATTGGGGTTTTAATAATAGTATTGCCCTTTCCAAAATAGCCTTTATATATATTGACACAATGGGATTAGAAGTAAAAATACTCCAATAGTCCAAAATACTCCACAGTACAAGCAGAAAATGATTGATTTCAACAATTGGCTAAGTTTCTGGTGTCATTCTAAGGGGATCCAGTATCTGTCTGCCTGAAATTACATGATTGACAAACCTCGAATCTTTGCCAGAGATGGCCTGCATCTGTCAGCCTTGGGCTTCTGGATACTGGCCAGGGCTCTTGCCACCCCTATAGTGCCTTTTTTAGGCAGTGTTCCAAAGACCAAATTATCACAACAGCTACAAACAATTGCAATCTGAGGGTAATGCTGCTCATTGCTAGAAGTCTAACTCTCAAAATGCACTCACTCGAAGTACTCCTTAAAATGGAGAACATCGACATTTGTGCCATAACAGAGACCTGGTTCAAGACAGCAAAAAGCACCCCTGCACTGCCAGGCTATAACTCATTCCACACCTTTCGGCCCCAGAACCTGGACCGAAGCTCCAAAGGCAGTGGTATTTCCATATTCATAAAGGATGCACACACCTCCATACTGGTAGCCTGACATAATGCATCTGAGATACTTCAGGTGCAGCTAACATTGGGTAAGACAGTGATTCAGGTCATAGCCTGCTATAGATCCCCAACCATGTTCCAAGACTCACACTCCACATTCCTAAGCACCCTATAGAATATTAGGGTCCAACCTAACACTCTCATACTGGGTGACTTCAACTACCCCTCCGTTAACTGGGAAAACTACTCATGTACCAATACACTTGTCCAATGTCTCCTGGAATTCATTAATTCCAGTGCCCTGGACCAGCTCATTCTTACCCCACTAGAGGTAGCAACATCCTTGACCTGGTCATTACTAATATTGGAGACTGTTGCTCTACACCAATAGTCAACTTCTCCCTGGTTAGATCAGACCACAAACTAATCACCTTGGAAATCCACATCCCTCCCACCCCCCGCAAAGGTAACCACCATAAAAACATCTCCAAAGCTAACTTTGGGCTCCTAAAAACAGAGGTAACTAATTTCACGGCACCCATGTAAATGGAGATCATTTGCATGACTGCCGAATCATACATCAATGCACTGTACGAACATGTACACAAATGCATGGATTTCGCCATACCCAATAGAAACAAGACACTCTCCTCCAAAAAAGTAAGCCAATCTGGTGGTCTCCTGCCATAAGCAAACTCTACAACAGAAGGAGGAAACTGCTGCAGAATAAGGTGAAGTCCCAAGACTGGAAAAACCTTCCTTATCAACCTCAACAAAAAGTTGAGATCCCTCATCAAATCCACTAAAGCTAGCTATGAAAACAGAATTGTAGCAGATAGTAAAGACAACCACAAGGCCTTCTATAATTATGTAAAGAATCACCAATGCAATACCCAAATTTGCTCTGAGCTACTGCACAATGGTACCTCCTATACCAAGCCAACATATATTGCCAATATACTGGCCGACAGATTCAGTGCCAACTTTAACCCTCTTTTCCCTCCAAGGGACCAGTCACAATACCAGTAGATTGCTAGGCACCCATTATTACTGCTGCACAGGTTAAAACAGCACTGTCCAAGGCCAAGAATACAGCTTCTATGGGACCTGACAATATCCCTGGCTGTGTTCTACATGAACTACAGAGTGAACTGGCACCTCAGCTGTGTGCCCTGTTCAATCACAGCCTCACCTCAGGCTTTGTCCCTATCAAATGGTGCAATGCTGCAGTCATCCTTCTCCACAAAGAGGAGAGACTACAGACCCTGGGAACTATTGTCCCATTAACCTGATGAGTCTGATATGCAAAGCTATGGAATGCATCATCATGGACCTAATAAACAAGGATATAGGGAATCTCCAAACTCTGCATCCCACACAGTTTGGTTTTGTGAAGGGTAGATCATGCCTGCTCAACTTGGTCAACTTCTTTGAGTCAATCACCAAAGCTGTGGATGAAGGCACATCCACAGCCTACCTTGATCTAGCCAAGGCCTTTGACAGCATTCCCCACTCAGGAATCATAGAAAAACTCACTAAGCTAGGCATCAACCCCTATATCAAAAGATGGGTTGCAAACTGGCTCACAGGTAAAACCCACAGTGTGAAAGTGGCTGACTCCAAGTCAGACTGCTGACCAGTCACAAGTAGGGTCCCACAGGGTTCGGTTCTGGGTCCTCTCCTGTTTGGTATATACTTCTCTGAAGTCCAGGCCAACACAAAGGGACTCTGGCTGACAAAGATCACAGACAATTGCAAGTTGGGAGCTATTATTAACTCCCAGAGTGATGTTAACATCCTACAGAAAGGCCTCACTGTGACCAACGACTGGTGTCAGAACCATGGCCTTAAGCTCAATACCAAAAAATGTGTCATCATCCCCTTTGGGAAAAACCCGGTTCCCATGAATTACCAAATTGATGGTAGTCTACTGAACACAGAGGGCATTATAAGAGATCTGGGAACACAGGTTGACAGCAATTTCTCTTCTGACCACCACATTGTCACTGTGGTCAGAAAGTCCTTCTATGTGGCACATTTCATTAGTAAGGGTTTTACATCCAGGACGAAAGAGGTCATTGTTTCCCTTGAGTACAATGCCCCATTTGGCATGCACTGCACTAAACACCTGCAACAACTGGAGAGACCACAAAAGTACCTCACAAAGAGGATCCTAGGCCTTAAACATTTGTCCTATATGGACAGACTAAAAAAACCTCCAACTATTCTGTCTCATATTGCCTACTTAGAGACGATCTCTGCTTGACTTACAAAGCCATATCTGGCCCAGCTCTGTTAGAAATGCTACATCTAAAGAAATCCCAATCCCTCTGCACCACATGCTCCAGAGACCTCAACCTCATAACCACAATCAACAGAACATGCTGGAGGGACAGGTTCATAACCCAGAGACTGCCCATGCTATGGAATAGACTTCCCATACATGTCAAGCAAAGCACCTCACTGACCCTCTTGAAGAGAAATCTTGATGAGTAGATGGGAAATAGAAAATTCACCCCAGGGATCACTCCAGTGGCTTTACTCGACAGAGGCACTGGGAACTAAGGTCAGGTGGCACGATGCCAGGGTAACCCTATGGGCTAGGCTTGTAAAGGTTCCAGGGCCATTAGCCTAGTACACACCTATGAACCTGTAGTTTTTTTACAACAATATTGTTGATCTTAGAACTGTCCAAACTAAAATTAAGTATAAAACCTGTCTTGTCAAATGTGACATTACTATTCACACCTTTATTCCTTTCACCTGCATTGATTAGTATAGGTGGTGCATGCTCATTTCTCCTTACTTCTACAACTTCCTGAAGACATGGTTGTACCATGTCTTCAGACTAGTCTCTTGAAATAAACTTAGCTTTGAAATTAATTACCTTTGTTCACAATTAATATTATTAGTTGTTAACTACTAGCTCTGACTAGTTGGCTATTACTACATTTTTACTTAATATAATGGGATATAGACTGTGAAATTAAAGGTGGTCAGTACTAGCCACTTCTTTGTGAAATAATTGGGTGTAAAACCTACCCTTATAAAAACCTTTCAAAATAGTTATGTTCAAGAAATTTAAACCAGTTTACTCTAATTAAACTTAAAATTTCAAAAACTCAGTGAAAAACTAAGGGATTTTTTGAAAATAATATAAATCTTCTTCTGTAACACTCCAACTGAAAAAATATCACTAATAAAATGAAAATATGCTTTAACATAGAGAGAGATATATATATAATGGATGTTGATAAACATTTAACTGTTACCAAAAACCTTAAGCCAGATTAATATAACTCAGGTCCACTCCCAGAGCACCTTTAAGTTGCTTAAAATATTTGCCTGTAAAAAGACAGTAATTATTGAATAAAACAATTTGCAAACAAACCATCAACAGATTAATTTTGTTAGATAATTTATCACATAAAAAATCATTGATCCAAATAAGCCCTGATTCATGCAGAATAAGTGTATATTAGCTCTCAAAATCCACTGTGACTAAAATATCACCTTCAGTCAATAAAACAGCTTTCAAATGTTTAATAAAGTTACATGAATCCAAAATGAATGAAGGTACTTCTCTTACAATGTTTTTAACAGAATGCTCTATAAAAATGATCAGTCTCAATCTTAGAATCATCTGCAGCAATGACTGGTTGAAAGGGAGGTTTAGTAATGAATTGCTGTATCTTCAGAATACTCAACAAAATAGGAATTCTATGTTATTGAACAGTTAAATAATCAGTCATTTCTTTCTTCACGCAAACCATCATGCAAACGATTAATGTTTTCAACATCAATCTCTTGATAAGCCACTAAAATATTTTTCAGATCAAGTATTTTGTATGCTTATTCATCAGTTAGAAGCTCAAAATTACCTTTTTCATACCTCTCAGCATCCATATGTACTATACCATTTGTGCTAAAACCATGATTTTTTAATATTGTTTTTTATGTTACCTTATATTTCAATAATGGCGTGTTGTATGCAGCTTTCTGGAATAGTGTAAAGTTATTACTATGGGATTAAAAATATTCATGAACACTGTCACTAATTTTCCAGAAAAGGGTAGGGTTTGCCAAAAGCCAAATCAGGCCTGATAACATAATAACTAGGATTTGGGGAAATAAATAGTAATTCCGGATAAAAGTAAATAAATAATATGTTCCAAATTGCACAGTGTAGTAGGAAAAATTTCTGTCCAACAGTAATTAAGTATATAATAAGAACAATGTTGTTTGTATGTGCTAGAGTGCAGCTGAATTAGCAATTCACTCTCAATAGATGTATAAGTCTTACAAGAACTGAAAAGTCATAGGACAGTCACATGAGGGCTACCCATGATGGAGTTCATCATCAAACATCAAACATTCAAAATGCCAACCATCAAAAGAACTATCATTTTAGACTGGATCTAAAATGATAGTTCTTTTGATGGTCGGCATTTTGAATGTCAAAAACAACAAAAATTAAAAATATTTTTTTTGCAGGGGGTCAAGCCCCTCTGCATCCCTACACCCCATGCTATTTATATATACGAACTCTGAGATCACACAACAGCAGAGTAAGGGCAAATTTTCCATTACCGTGTTGCATCGCAGTCCTGTACTAAACTCTTACAGCAAAACCTCCAATGAAAACAGCATTCGCTCTTATGAATATTTGCTATTATTTCATACTGAAAAACTGTTTGCTCATTTTATATTTCACACTGCAACCCTGTGATGATATGCATCCACACTTTTATCAATTTTTTGGTCTGGGCAAAGCTAATATCCTAGATAAGGGCTGCACAATAATGTCCCTATAATGTTTATATTATACATGGAAAGAAAATTGGGTGATTGGACAGTCAAAAAGGGGAAAAGCAAGCAGAATTACAAGGAGAAGGAAAGAATATTGTGGGGAGGAGAGGAAGTGTAAATGTCTGTGTCACTGGCACCATTTTTTAAGAAGGGTAGAGGGGGAAGATTACAGGGGGAAAGTCTGGGTAGGGAGGAGCATATAGGGATAGCTTCAGTGAAAGAAAAACTGACATAAAAGGCAAATGGGGAGGTGCTGACACAATTGGCGGTCACAAAACTGAGACATAGATAAATGGAGGACAACTGGTTTTGGGTAGGACTGGTTGAATGGGCAGTCAAACAGGATGATGTCATTCTGAAGATGGCAGTGTGCATTACCTGCATGGTGTTCAGAAAGGTATAAGGCACAGAACAATGTGACATGTACATGTACTAAGCTGAGACCTACACCCATAGTTGCAGTGTCACATCCAAGATCAGACCATTATGCAATAAGTCACTGTTGGGAATATTTGACATTAGGAAGGAAAGTAGAACCATTACTCTTGCAATTACAAATTATATGACACAAAGAAAAGCAATAAGCAGCAGTGAAACTAATTAGCAACATTATAAACAAGGGCAGCTAAGCAGGAGAAACAGAGATATACAGGTATGACAGAAATCCCATACAAATAGCACATTACCTGGAGGGGTGTGCTTGACTCCTTTAACTGATAAGTCAGTTTTCCTGCATTCATCGGGTGCTTAAAATAGAGAACAAAAAGAACAGCATGCCCATGAGCATCAATAATTGCAGCGAGGTTCACAATAAGGCATATGTTTATAAAAACAACTGATAAAAGCAATTATCAGTTAAAAACTCAGGTCCTTTCTCCCTAACCTTTTCATCCTTTTGCTGGAGAAGGTTAGGGTGGTACCTGTTTAGGTTGCCATACTGCTGCTAGTACTCCTCACAAGAGAGAATGATGCCCATGGTATTATTCACAACTGTAGCAAGACACTGCCAGTCATCCAGCTTGCACTAGGGTCCTCATACAAGTCCCCAAGTAGGCGTTTCAGTGGTGCATCAAGTGGGTAAAGGCTTCTGTCTCCCTGCTGCATTAAGTTGGAGAAAACCAAGAAATGGAAAGCCAAATGGTAAATCCCAGTGGTTCAAAACTGTAGTCAAACCAAGAACCACTCAGGAACCATGAAGACTAGTAACTAAAATAATTTAATCAATTGCAGGTAAAAACATTTGCCAAAAATGGCTTCATCAAGCAAAACACATTAAAATTAAGCAAAATCACTTAAATAGCATTTCAAACAGGTCACACGTCTATATTCATCACATGATACTGTTAAATAATTCAATAATAAAACAGTAATAAAACTTGTTATGAAACTTAAAACTTAAAAAGTTGAACAGATAAAACTACAATAAAGATTAAAAATGCATACAAATGCAATAAAATATTAAAAGATGATTTCAAAATTTTTAGAAACACAGTTGTGAGTTGGCTTTGAACATACTGGTACTATCATTAAAGATACAAATGCTTTTTATAGCAGTTATATCGGTTAACACTGGAAGATATTTTAAGTAATTGTTGCTTTGCTGCACTTGATGTGGACTCATTGTTCACCTTGATACCTAATGATATAGTTCAGCACTATGTGAAAAAGTTCTTCTTGATTTTACTGAACTCAGTCAAATGTTTATTGATATATGTCAACTTTTAATGCTCATTTGAACATGAATGTGTTTCTATTACAGAAACAATTATTTAAGCAAATATATGGCATTGCAATAGGTACTGCTATTGCAAACACTTATGCCAACATAGTTATGAACATATGGGAATGTGAGCTAATTTTCTCACAAGTGAATGATTTCAAAGACAGTATTGTGTTATAGCGCTGTTTTGTTGATGATTTATTTTATATATGGAGAGGAAATGCTGAGTCTTTTAATGAATTGTATTTATATGTCTCAAATACCTTTACCTTTTCTTAAATTTAAAAAGAATTTTGCCAGACAAGATTGACTTTCTTGATATTACTATTTTTTAAAAATGATAGGGGTGCCCTACGGACTATGTTATATAAGAAACCTGTGAAACAGTATTCATATTTTCATAGGGCTAGTATGCACCCAGCCTTTACATTGCTAGGGTTTCAAAAATGAATACATTAGATGAGATGATGAACAAGCAGCTAGATTATATGATGACTGATTTTAAGAACAAATGTTATGCAACACAGAATACTCAACTTATATGTGACAAAGTTAAAAACCAAAGGCATACTGCCACGAGACCTATTTTTTCTAATAGATCACTTGAGACCAAGTAAGCTAGTGATGTCTTGAATAGACCTAGATGTCTGTCTGTTGGCATATAATAAAAATACAATATTTGTTAAACAAATTATAGATAAATACTGGCATATATTGCAGGATATTCCTGAACTAAATTATATCATCTATCAGAGACAGAGTTTTGGTTACAGAAAGTGTTCCAACCTGAAGCAACTCATCTGCTATAAAGAATAGCCTCACACTTCTGTAATTCTTACAACTATAAGGAAGGGTACATTTAGATGTGGGAGCTGCTTGTTTTATAAATACATTTACACTAAGAAAATATTTGTTCATCCAGTAAATAGTTATGAATTTGAACTGAGGGCATCTGGGAATTGTAATACTAAAAATCTTGTTTATTTAGCTCTATGCAATCAATGTGATGCCTATTATGTGAGGAAAACTAAACAAAAACTGAAACAAAGAATAGGAAATCACATTTCAGAAATCAAAAGGAATATTCCCACCAATGCTTTATATAAAAACAAGATGGATAAAGGTTCCCACCATGATTTTAAATTTTGTATTTTACACATATTATATGAACCATTATGTGGGAAGAGTATTATTAATGCCACTGAAGTAGATGAATTGCATTGGATCTTAAGATTAAAAGCACACTTCCCACCAGGGCTGAATCATTACATTTCTGTTAAACTGCGTTTAAAGGAACTGAATAACAAAGCCTATTCATCTTTTAATATTTTATTGCAGTTTTGCTTTTTTAATCTTTATTGTAGCTTTATGTTTTCTTCAACTTTTAATGCTTTAAGTTTCACCACAAGTTTTATTGCTGTTTTATTATCAAATTATTTAACTATATCATGTGATGAATATAGACATGTGACCTGTTTGAAATGCTATTTAAGTGATTTTCATTAATTTTAATTTGTTTTGCCTGATGAAGCCATTGTCAATGAAAGTTTTTACTTGCAATTGATGAAATTATTTTAGTTACTGGTCTACGTGGTTCCCAAGTGGTTCTTGGATTTATTGTTTGCATTAAGCTGGAGCCCATCCAATTTATTCCTTTCCAGAATTCATTGCCACTAGCCAGATTGATATTAGGAGGGAAATGGTAGCAGATTTGCACAGATTCATATTGCAGAAACCACATGAGGGATACTGATGGGCAGCACTGAAAAATGATGTAGTCCAGTGCCAAAGCAGTTTAACTTGACCATAAAGGACATGAATGGAAGGGTACAGAGAGGTGCCCATCACACATGGTACAGCACCTCAGACATTTATATTGTATACTAGTGTGCCAGTGTGCCACAAATCACTACACTGATTGGCTGTTCATTTATAGGTTGATGAATGGATTATAAAATCCTGCAGGTATGTGGGTGTCACAGAGGACCCCAGGCATCTGCAGAATGGCTTGCAACCTAACAGATATACTCAGAGACAGACACAGACCCATTCACACTCTAAAGCTATTAATGCACTGCACTACCTTTGCAGTTAAGAAACATTTAACTAAAATTGCTTCATTGGCATATTTATTACATTACAAACCCAAGACAATGAGATATTGACAACCATCACCATTGGGCTGCTCATCTTGATATCAGGTTTTCAATGATATAGTAAGTGATTATCAGAAGAGATTATTGTAATGTTATACAAAATAACATATTGTTTTCCATCAGCTGTGGTAATGGTACACATGCTACTCATAGGCTGGGATACAGAATTAACATGTTTACTTTCTGGGGGATGATCAAAAACAACCTTCTGATAGTGGGATGGACAACAGAAAGGTGCTGGAATGGGGAATGTGAGCAGACAAGACACAGGTCCACACATCAGCAGGCCAGCAGATGAATGGCTGAGAGCAGTCAGGAGTGGAATAATCACATTGCTCCATGGCACAGAGTGGGATGTGTTGAACTGCACACCCTATGTTACAGCAGATCAGCTAACACACACAGAGAAGGGGGTGGTGGAGGATGTAAACCTGCTCACTGATTCCCAGTGCAGATGTGTCTGTGGGGCATGCATGGTGTTACTTGTCAGCTTACAGGACACATATTACACTACAGTCTGTCCTCAGGCTGTTCCAAGTAGTTTGCTGGACATGGTCTATGATAACAACAAATAACAGACATGCCATTTGCTGTAGGACTGGTACAGTTGATGGTACACATATCTGTGCCCAGGCACTAACCATTGGTATATCCCCTCGTACAGGAAAGTAAATGTCACTGAAGCAGTGACTTCAAAAGGTCTCTCTGGTTGAGTTTGATGTATTACTACAGACTCCATGTGCACATGAAGTGTGCAGTGCATTCATTACACTGGCAAAACTTAAAGGCTGTATGTTGGAAGGACCTTGTTGCAGGACTTATTGCTGCAAGTAGTCAAAACATATCTGCACAGCAGGTCTGCTGTAGGTTACCAATATGGTATTGAATGTCCTCATTAAAGCAAAGGCTACATCACAGTTGAAGAAGGCCAAAGATGGGGGTTCCACCATCACAAACCACTTTCACTGACAAAGAGGGTTCATGCTGTCCCTATCTGGGTATAATTAGAGGTCAGTGATACCCTGTGTATACCTGGATATGAGCGCAGAACTGTCATACCATTATGTGTCTCTGTTGGGGTACACTAGGTTGGTAATGCTTAAAGTCACCAAGTTTTTGTAGTACACCATTGTTGTGACCTTCTGAATGTTACCTCTTATAGCTCTTTTATATCCATGCCTGGGATGCAGGCACAGCAGCATACAGCACAAAGAATGTTTGTATTCATTCTGTGCATAATATGTTTCCTGCAATATGGATGGAGCACTGGGGTGTAGACTGTCATATATCAGCAGTTGTACATGCAAGTGTTTGTCTGTCTGCTTTCACATGTGTAATGGTCATGGAGTTGTCCTCAAGGGAACATATCATGAATAATGCCTGCCAGCATCAGAGCCTAACAGTGATGACAGCCAAACTCTGGCACTGTCTACATGCATAGTGCCTTTGTCAGAAATGGTTACAGTGGGGGGCACCCAACAATCCACATAAACTGACATCGTTGTGTAGATTGTGGAACCCACCCCCACCTCTTCCCTGTTTATGGAAGGGCAGGTCATGCTTGGCAGTCTAACACAGGGAGAGCTCTAATCATCTGCTCACACACTAACAGTAGAAAGTGATGCCAGCACAAGGCATGATGACAGCTCTAAGGGACAGTGCACTAGTAGCCATCAATGCCATGGTTCCTGTTCACTGCCTGAATTAAGTGTGACACTGGGCAGTAATCAACATATGTGCAAGTCAGTAATTGAGGCACAGGTGGATTCCCTCAGTGTCATGGCAAAGATGATTAGCATAGGCATGCCATGCATAGAAGCACACATGAGGACAATGCAATGCCTTGATCACCTGTTCAGTTTGTTGAATAGACACTTGGAAATCATTGCTATTTACATGGGGTCTTCTGTCTCTATACAATAATCAATGCTGTACCTGTGGCCACCACTCCACTGTCTCCACTGCAGTTACACCTTATAGCATAGGTACCTCAAGGTCATGTAGTGCCACCTTCATGACTCTATTTACCAATGGTGAGCCTGGTTTGGCACATTTGGGCCACCTTTGCAGAAGTAGCCTAGGTGGTTGTCATTCACATGACATTGCCTGATAGTCACAGTCACACAATTCCACATCTTGCCAGCAGGTATTAGTAGCAGTGTCATTCACCAGAAAGGCTGCCCCAGTGGTCATAGCTGTTTATAGTCTACATCATTCTTACTAAGGAAAAATAGCACTTTTCACATCCATGCTTCTGCCGTGCTACACCATCTGCTGTGGTTGTCTCCCCTGGCAGCAGGACTGTGCAAATACTGACAGAAATTGACACCTGTCCTCCTCAGGGTGCTCCAAACTCACACTGCATGGTATATCCAGCTCTGCTTGAAACATCCAGACATGTTGCACACTCTCTTCCCCATCCATAGTCTGTCCCTACTTCTACCTGTGTAGCCTCATTGATTTCCATCACAGTAATATTTAACAGTCATGCTAATGTTATAAATATCAGGACTTTTAATAAGCTTAGTGTTTTCAGAAAATGGGCAAACTCTCCACTTATGCTGTGCTGATGACCAATTAACAAGGGTGAAACATCATACCTACAGCTAGCAAGGTTTGGCTTTATTGGCCTGAAATTGAATGCATCAATGAAGAGTTTTATTAGGTAAAAAGTCATTGGTCATAAGCCATGGAGCTGGAAAACTTGTATGTTGTTAAGGGGTCAAATGAATATATTCTATGGACTGGTTTATTTATTTTTATTTTATTTATTTTATTTCACATTTGTTTACTGGGAAAGTCAGAATGGACACAGTTCCTTTCTCACTGGAAGCCCAGGAAGAAAAACTCCGCCAGTAACAGTAAATTTTAATGCACGAATTACAATAATCAATAAAGTAAACAAAATGTGGTATACATAAGAAAATACAAATTTGTTACATTATGACAACAAAACCTAGGCTTTGAACTTAGCAGGCACTATTTGTAAAGTATGACTTATGTCAAGATATATTAATACAGGCTGGTAGGAACAAAAGGTTAAACACAAGAAAGAAGTTGGATATGGTTGGGGTATACTGTGATGTATCAGAGCATTCATGAGGGATTAGTACAGGAACATAGCCACTTATTTTTTAGATAAGCTTTAAATGATGGCTTAAAGTGGTTAGTGGATGAGATTGAAAGAATGGAGTTAGGAAGGGAGTTCCACATACGACATATATAGCTGAAAAATAAAGATTCTCCTACAGTGTTGTTGGCCTTGGAGATGGTGAGTAAGTTGTTATTGTTAGAGCAAAGTGGTCTGCTTGAACTGTAAGGAAGGATTAGATTTTGTAGTGCAGGGATTCTGGTTGGTTGTGTTATTATTTTGTGAGGTAGAGAGAGTTGGTTGTTAAGAATAATATTGGGAAGTTCAACCCAGTGTTGTATCCTAAAGCTGTATAATGATGTGCTCTGTATGGGCAGTCAGATGTAAACTTAGCAATTTTATTATAACATGCTTCTAGCTTAGATAGGTCAGTTTTCCTAAGATTAGTTAAAATTGGAGATGCATAGAGTGGAGAGCAGATGGGTTTGTGCTCATGTAATTTTGTCCATTTTGGTCAAGAACCTTTTGTGCCTATATAGACTTCCAAGTTTTTTATGGACTTTTTTATTGTTAGGGAGACATGTGAGTCAAATTTTAGATTATTGTCTATTTCCACTCCAAGAAGCTTTGTATAGGTTGTCGGGGAGAGGACAGCATTGTCTTTGGCTATTATGTTAAATGGTAGGCATGAGATAGATATCTTGTTTTGTTTGGGTTCAGGATTAGATGGACATTGGCTAACCTTGTTACAACAGAAGTGAAAGATTCCTGTGTTTGAGAATGAAGAGCTAATAGAGAAGTGGCAGCACAGATAAGTGATGAGTCATCTGCATACTGTATTATAGAACCATGTGGAGTGTGTAGATTATTAGTAGAGGGAGAAAAGAGAAGGCCTAAGATAGATCCTTGGGGGACACCAATGGATAAAGGAAGCAGTGGAGATAGGTCACCTTGCCATAGAACAGATTGTTGATGGCCAGATAAATAGTTATTAAACCAAGGTGTGGCAGATGGTGAGAAGGATAGTTCAGTTAGTACATCTATTAGTTTGGAATGGGAGACCATATCAGAAGCTTTTGATAGGTCTAGAATGATGGCAGATACAAAGTTGCTGTTATTCCCGTGATGGTTTATGGAATTAGTGAAAGATAAGATAGCAGTAGTGGTACTATGTGATATCTGTGTTTACCTGGGTCATTTTGTGAATTTATTGCCTATGCAGCTTTTCCTCATGACTTTTTCACTTGTTTTAGTTTACATTTAACTAAGCACATTTCTTAGCACACTTTTCATGGGATTTGTTAGAAGACTGCTGAAATGTGTGGATGCCTGAAGGGGTAGAACAGTGTTAGCAATAATTTATTTTCAGAGAGTATTATAACTGTAGATATGTGATTTCTGTGAGAAAATCAAATTTTCTGAGCAGTGGCATAGGCAACCAGTTTTGTGACTGTTGGGTGGGTGTTTCAAGTGCAAAAGAAAGGGTAAAATCCACAGAGTTTGCGCAGAACCCCCAGATGTATGAAAAGAGGTCTGATTGTCACCTGTAGGGAGAAATGGAATTTGTTTATTGAGGATGAGAAACTGCAAAGTACCTCAGTACCAGATTATGTTTGCTGACATATGCTCCATGCATCTGTCTAGTATTTTTTTTTCCTGACCAGAAGTAATGTTGTCAGGGCTGGTGGTTTGCTAAACTACCCAAGAATGCCAAAGCTGGGCTGTGGCAGGCAGTATCATTAAGGAAGTTCTGTGGCTGAAGTTGAGATCATTATACATATCTCGAGTTTACGTTTTGGAGGGAAAGGCTGGTTTTGTGCTGTCACTGTTTGTTGGGGGGATGACACATAGGATAACAACAGTCAAGTCCTCTACTGATTCTTCAGGACTCCTTGGTGTTTGAAAGGGTTTAACTGCTAGCTGCTTAGACAAAGGGCATGGATTTGTATGTTCATGGTGGGGGAATGCTATCTGCCTCAGTGCCAGTCTGTGTAAACTGACAAAATCTCACATACATTTATATATGTGGGTTTGTTTTTTGTGTATTTATTTTTTCCCAAACAGTGGAAATCAGAAATGTGCTTGGAAGAGTAGGAAATCATACAGGAAGCTTTTTGTCTACCTTGTAGGCATAACTGTTCACAGCATCATTCTAATCTGCCAAAAAGGAATGCACATGCAGATGTTGTTCCTTTCTAATTTACCAAGAGAAATAAGGTACATACAGATGCTAGACATATGTAGTATGTAGTGAAGCTCACACAGAACATTCAGGAAACATACCGTGATCACCACACTAATTCTGTCTCCCATGTCGACACAGATCTGTCTTTTATGAAGACTTACCATTGACTGTTTACAAAAACAACCCAATAGGACTTGCTCTGAGAGGTTCTCTGTCAAGGGGGGACATCAGAAACACAATACTACTAACCCGACTGAAATGTTTATCTGTTTGCTAGAACACTTGTAAGAGTGTCCAACATGCAAAAGCTATGGAAAACAAGCCACATCACAGACTGTCTCCTTCTCTTTCTCTCAGTAAGGACAGGTATACAAAAGTGGCAAATGTACTGTCCCAGAGTGTTTTTGCTTTTCTAGAAAATGTTTTTGCTCCCTAAATTCATTTTTTTACAGCAGACATGTTTCCCAACTTTATAGGTCAATGTGTCATGATAAGATTCAGAAAATGAATGCCTCCTTTATGTGGGAGTGTCATTTACCTAGAATATTCAAGAAAAAGTTATGTGTAAGAGGGAAGTATAGTAGTCTGCAGCTCCCAGACTTTTTTAGCTATGCTAAGGACACCACATTGGCAACATGTTTGCAGACCAGTGTAACTACTAGGCCAATTTATCTTATTCTAGAACTTGACATCATCCACTTCTCTTAAAATGTAACTCCCCATAGTTAGAGTAACAAGATCTGGGACCCTGAACAAATGGATGATGGTCTGGACAAGGTTTCAAAAGAATTTGACCTAGAACTGGACCATAAATGGCTATAGGATAAGATTTGGAGATCCTCCCCTGATATAATGTAGACCATAAGTCAATTCACTGCCATTCTTGGAACCAACAGGGTGTTATATTTTGGGTGGATTTGGATCACAGGTCACTGTACTCCTTCCAGCAGTGGCATAGGATTTGATATTTGGTTTTGGAAGAATCTTCAAGTTATGTCATTTTGTAAAAAAAAGGTGTAAAGTTTAAATACCTTCTCAGATATGAAATTCTTGGCTAGAGAAATTCTTACAGGGCAGGAAATTTTTTAAAATGCATAGTGACAACATGTTATAACCAGCTTATTCAGAACTATAGACAGGCCCTGGCAAGGGTTAAATAAAAATGCCACTTGGCACTTCAGATACAAATTAGTAACATCCAGTGGAGGAATATAACACCATAATGAAGGCAGTTTTATTAAGTTGGTAAAATCTCCCCCCACTGTCTAGAACTGATTTTTGGTGTATAGGACTAGATTATCAAGTTTATACTCTTAAGGATGGTCTAAAATTTTGGGCTGAGAAGAGGTTAGTGGTGCTGATTTTTATGTCCATAATTTTTAAAACCTGGCAAATTGGTCCCATTAACATTGATAAGTTGCAGCATACTTATAATTATAAACTCTAGTATTACTTCAAGGAATCTAAATATACTTAATTCTTTATGAATTATTGGGATTTATTCTTGTTTTGCTTAAAAAAATTGAAATACTTTAACAGATTTATGTGATTGTTGCTGTCATTGTTAGTTGTTAAAAAATTGCAGCTACTTGTTATGTTACATTGTTATTCACTGTATGTTTTCTTTTCTTTTCTTTTTTTTAATAAAGTTGTTACTGTGCAAAAAAAAAAATCGCAAAGTGGGACTGAAGCATGAATTGTTATACATTCATTCACACGTGCCCATATGTTTCACTCTCACTATCTATCAATTTTGCATTATTCCTAGTTTCAGTGGTAGATGCCATGCCAAACTTTCTCTTGTTATGTAGTACACAGTAATGGCCAAGAATATCTATAGCATTACCTTTACATCAATAATAAAAATCATATATATTAATTTAAAATATGTATATTTTAGTTGTAACATGCTATGGCTATAATGCCATGCCTTCAAAGATCTTAAATCCATCCCTCCACAAACCCTTTTTCCTATTTTTACACATACAGGGTTGGGGTGTCACTATAACAGTGAAAATCATTCAGAGTCAAGGTTCATACAAGTGGCTACCCTACTATTTCCATACCACAAACTCACACCCATGGCTACTTCAGAGTATCTGAGCCACTTACTGCATATCTTTGGAATGTGAGAGAAAACCCATGCAAACACAGGAAGGACATGCAGACTCCTCACAAAAGGCACCCCGCCAAGAATTGAACCCAAAGAAGCTCTTACTGTGAGGTGACAATGCTATTTGCTGTGCCACTATGCTGGTAGAGTAAAATTCATCACTCAAATGCACTGAAATCCCTCACAGCAGAATAACAGCCTTAGCTGCATTTTAGAGTGCAACAGTCTGCTGATGTTCACTAATTCCACTGCTGCAGTAGCCCTTAGGCTACATGGACTTTTTCCTACCAAAGGAACACCAATCAGCCAGCTTCAAAGAGCTCTGGCTTCCACCCACTCCTTCACACCAATTGCTGATTGGCTAATCCAAAGGAGGGAAATCCACAGCCAGAGTGAAGCTTTTTTCTGTACTTTCACGCCTGGACTTCACAGGAGTAGCAATCAGCTAAGATCTTTGTTTATGGATAATTCATCCCCATTGGGAACCTTTTAACTCAGAAATTATTGCCCTTGTAATGAAAATAACATTGTATCTATTTTTTTACTAAAAGTGTTATTTCCCCTTTAAGAAACATGGTATTTTTTCACAGTATTGGAAGTTTCCTATCAGGGACTGCTACTTTTAACTTAGAGTATTTATTTAGGTTTCTGAGGTTAATTTTGTGAAAAAATGTGTTCTACTTGTGTAAACTTTGAATTTTGTTTGACAGGAAAGGTTATGGTGGAATGGCTGGCAACTTGTGTCAGCGTAATGTTTATGCTCACTTTGTAACAACCTACCTGCCATTTGATTCCATTAGAGTGTGTATGAGTTTCTGAATAGTTCTGACAGGGGATTCTGTTCTACTTTTTATTTTTCATAAACTAAGGGACTGCAATAGTGTTGTGAGTGCAACACTGCTGCTTGTGAACATTCACCGACAACTTACCTTGTGACTGACTCACTCCAGGTATGCTTTCTGATTTTGTTGTTTCTTTCCTGGTTGCAGAACAGACACTCACTCTGATCCAGCTAGCTTTTCTCTCACAAATCCTAGAAAGAAAAAAATCACTTACCAAGGAGTTTTTGCCATTGTTGCAGACTCAGTCTATGCCTCAGCCAATACTGTGTGAACCTACAGTAACCATGGGTTCTTCCTCAGACCACTTACTTACCTCTCTGGCTTCCTCTGTAACAGCCTTTTTGGTCCAGGTGTCAGCCATGTTCTCTTAATCTGTTCCAGTATTCTATATAGGAATTGGAGAACCATCTTTTCTGGGTCTGAGACACTCCAGAATATTCTTATCAGGGTGACCAAGGCAAGAGACTCTTAGATATTCCTTTTTCGTATTGGTCCTCTTCTGCTGGAATGACTGTTAAAAAAAAGGATAAACATTGTTCTTTTACTGAAGTTACTACTGTGAAAAAAAAGAGTTCCTTTCCATAGCTAGGCAGTCATTGGAGGCAGTATAGCCTGGAATGCAGACGCCTTTATTGACAGGTATTCCCTGCAAAATTATTTCTGAGAAAACATGGTCTGGTGATTCTGATTTTGACAGAGATAGAGCTACTTCACCAGCAGATTCAAAAGTCCAACTCTCTTGTTCTGAGGAAAACGTTAACTCTCATCTTCCTGTGAATGAATTTTCTTTTAATGAGATCACTGCTAGGATGACTGAGGTATATTTATGGGAATAAATAGATGCTCCCCCTGAACTGAGGAGATATTATGATGTATTACAAATGCTTACATCTCATTTCTCTCCCATCCTTTTTATGTTGCCAGTGTTGGAAGATGTGTTGAATGCTATCTGTTCTCATCCTGATACCCAGATGTCAGGTCCTAAAATACCTTATAGGTACCTCAGGCTAATATATTTCTTTGATCTCACCTTAGATCAGACCCAGCTGCATTTCAAGTGTGTCTCATACTGGAAGCTAACTGGTTCTTAATACCAACCCTTCACTTGATGATAAGGAGGGTAAAATGTTAGACAATATTGGTAAGAGAATGTTTTTCTTCTCCTTCTTAGTTAGCCTTCAGAATTCTGAATTACCAGACATATATATGGAAATTTATGCTATGTCATATGATCAGTCTAAGGGAATTGGCTCCAACTCTTCATAGAGAAGATAGCTCTTTTTTAAACTAAATGGTTTCTACCATTTCCCTGGTATATAAAGATGCTTTGAAGAGAGTATATGACTGTGCAGATGTGTGTGTCTAGGGCCACTGTTACTGCTACAGAGCTGAGATGATAATGCTTGGGTACGTAACCAAAGGTTTGCCGATGAGGTAAAGTCTGAAATGTTAGATTCAGTGTTAAATAAGGGGGTATTGTTTGGCTCGTTTGCTATCCAGGTTCTCAAACAGCACAATGAAAGAGGGGAAATTAATTTATTCATAGAGTTTGTAATATATTTCATGTACCCCCGATACAAATTTTATAAGTGTCCCTCTGACACACAAAAGCCAAATAAACAAAACCTTTTTCTGGCACAAAATGCAAAATGGAGATGGAAGGAGGGTAGCAACAATAAAGAACAAGGTTCTTTTCAGAAAAGGGACAGATGGAAAGTGTAGAATTACTATACCAGCATTCCTTACACTCTCTACCCCCCGAATATCTCAACAAATCTGCCCCAACAACTGGGCCTCTTTGCCAAAAAAATTGTTTTGGACTCCTGGGTGTTAAAAGTGGTATAGAGGGGTTACAGATGGCACTGAATATAAAAAACATCCTTTCAAAATACTTAGCCACTCTCCAAACCAATCAATTTTTTCCACGGTTCATCAGTCTTTACATACTCAGGGAGTCCAGAACCAGTGCCTTTAACTTAAAGGGACAAAGGCTTGTATTCCAGAATGTTCTTCACTCTGGTGATGCCTTTACTCATTTCATGTCTCAAAACTTTGTAACCCTTTACCTTTTGATAAAACAAATGAACAAAAGTAAATCATTCAAAGACCAATTCAAACTTAACCTTAAAAGAAAGTTGCTATGTCCCTGCTCCATCTATGACTAGCTAATGCTACACTATACTTATTTTCACCATTGCAGCTTTCTGGTACAAACTCTTTACCATTCTCTGGCTATCCCTACATGAGTCTAATGCTCTTCACTCTGCTCCACTATCTGTATCACAAAAGTCATATTTCATGTTTCCATACTCCTTTCTCACATACCTCTCAACCTCTTAGTGCATGAAATATGGATTAAACCTAAAATAATGGGGGGGTGGGCAAAGGGCCCAAAATAGAGACAGTTGTTAAATACTGCACTTATAAACTTAGAAATAAAAGGTCTTGTGTTACCATACATTTTCTGAAGGATACAAAGTCTGAATCTCAAATGTCTGTCATTATTTAGTGACTTCAGTCCTCTGTGATTTGTCAGAAAACCACAAACTTTATGATTGACAGACCAAAACTATGAGGCAAAAACATGGACATTCTGAAAAAATCTGGACAGTTGAGAAGTATGCTGTTTCAACATATCAGAAATTGCAAACTCTTTTGCATTTTTGTCTTATCTCTTCATATCTATCATTTTGTTTTCTACCATGTGTTGTAACTTGATATTTCTTGATTTTAATGATACGTTTTCTCTGTAACTGCACCTTAAATTTCTAAGTAAAAGTTTTGTTACCTGATATATATGAAAAATGTTTTCTCTAATTGTATGTAAAGTTATTTGGATATCTTTCTCTTTGCATAATTCTCTGATATATTTGAGAATGTACTCTGGAACTTTACCTATGAAACTATGTTCTCTGCCCAGGTCTCCACTCAAAAGGGATAAGTTTTCTGTCCAGTCAGACCAACCTAGTATTCAAATGAAAATAAATAATAAATAAATGGGAAGATGCTGGCTGGATGGATGCATATTTGGCTATTCTAAGTGCACTCAAGCTTGCTTAGTACATGCCTTTTAGGTCTCCCATTGCAATAATGAGATACAAATAATATTTCTACTAGCAGGTAATTGTGTGAAGTAGTATATATTACCTAACTCTCTTGTGGACCCCAAACCTTTGCTTTAGCTCCTTTATACCACATTCCACATCATCTTGAAATTCTAGTTTGTTAGCAATAATAATTCTAAGACATACTCAACTAGTCATCAATTCACTGAGGCCTTATAACTACAGGATGCTTTTGTTGGCTAGTAGATCAAGAATAGCTTCTGAGTTGTTTTCTTTTTTTTTCCAAAAACATTTTTATTTTGTTTTAATTATAAACATACACAAATGTACATATAACAAATACAATAAAACAATAACACAACTATTTACAGTATTTACATTCATCCATGATAATCATTTCATCCATGAGAAGTTATCAGTATTTATTCAAAAGGTTTTCCAATTTTTGCCATGCCATTTTTATGTCGTTATGAGTTCTATGACAAATGGTTTGCAGTTCATTTTTACAAACAACTTTTGCTAAATTAATAAATTCTTTAAACATCAAATAGTGTTTACTTTTCCAGTTCAAAGTAATAACTTTTCTGGCAATTGCAAGAATTAACCAGAGTAACTGAATCTGAGATTTAGGTATTACATTAGGTATAGGAACATTGAACAGGATTAGTGAGTTAGAAATATGATAGTTATCAGACAGTATTGAACAACATTTCTACATTCAATGAACATGTGAACCCAGATGGCCTCTAAGTAATTCATCACATTTCCAACATTTACTTTCACTGTTTTTGAGTATAAGATGTATTTTATATGGAGTATAGAAACTCCTATTCATAAATTTCCATTTATTCAATCTCCAATATAATGAAGAAGAGGTACCATACATACATTTCAATAACTTTTTTTTGGATTCATCAAATATTTGTTCTCCATTAATCTTTACATAGTAATTTAAAAAATCTGAGTCAAACTTTATAGTTTATTCTCTTAGCATCTTATAGATAGGGGAGATAGTTAATTTTTGATCCTCTGTCTTTTCAAGATACCTAATAAAAAGCTGGATCAAGCTAGATATATATTCAGTCTCTAGGTTTATTGATACTCTCATTTTGTTTTCTATAAACTGCTGTAATGAGTGTATAAACAACCAACTGTCTTGACTATTATCAAAGCTACATAGAAGAGAGTTTAATGGTTTAATACTCTAATTTTCAATAAACTGATGCCGGAATATCAAGTTATTTTCCTTTAATTTTTGCATCGCATTGATGTTGAAAGAATCTAGGCAATCAGGGGAGTATGCTATAGGGAATATAAGAAATAGGAATTGTTTAATGTTGTAATTGCAATCAATTATATTTTTAAAGTTATTAAAGATTTGATTAATGCCATAAGAAAACGTATCAAACTTCTTATTAAATAAACAAAATTCACGTAAAAGCCAATGAGCTCTACTTATTCCGTATTGTCCCTTAAATTGATTTTCTATAGTTCTGACATCAGTTATATGAATCTCATGTATTATTTTCCAGCCAGCTATATAGGTAGGTGAGATCCAATGTAATATTACATTAATTATAACTGATTTGGAATAAAGATCTAAGCTAGGGAATGCAATCCCATTACTGTTCCATGCTCTAATGTCCCATTTATATGCAATCCTAGGTTTTAAGGGGAACCATAAATATTTAAGAAGCATAGAATCTAATTTTTTAAATATGTTTTTGGGAGGGGGTAGTATCAATCTTCTTCTCCTTTCGGCTTTTTCCCGGTTAGGGGTCGCCACAGTGGATCACCTGTCCGCTCATGATTGGCAGTGGAGTTTTATGGTGTTGAGTTGCCAGCCCGGCACCAAACCTTCCACGGAAGGCACACACTCACGCACTCACACCTGGGGCCAATTTAGAGTATCCAATCCACCTACAGCATGTCTTTGGGATGTAAGAGGAAACTGGAGCACCCGGAGGAAACCCATGTGACCACAGGAAGGACATGCAGACTCCGCACTGAAGGAACCCCAGCTGAGGATCAAACAGGAGAGCCTTTTGCTGTGAGGCGGCAACACTAACCACTGCATCACTGTGGCTGCCCAGGGGGTAGTATCAATGACTATATATAAAACAAAATTTTAGGTAAAATCATCATTTTAATTAAAGAGAGCCTATCCTCCATTGTGAAGAACATTTTATTCCATCTTTTGATTAGTTTACTAATGGTGGTTATTAAATTATTGTAGTTTAGTTTAACAGACTATTTCCATGTACTCTTTATACTGACACCCAAATATTCTAATATATCATTCTCTCAATTAAACAGGCTATTCTTTCTTAGTTTTTGTTGATATTTTTGTTAATTAGTAATATTTTAGATTCATTATGTTTACATTTCAGCCCTGAAATTCTTTCAAACTTGCTTAAGGTATTTATAACATCATGCAAAGAACCATCAATATCACCCAATATTAACAATGTATCATCAGCAAATAATTCTATCTTAGGACAATAGTCCTTATTAACTTGAAAGCCTTTTATATTTTGCTTGTTTCTGATATATGTAGCAAAAGATTCCATTGAAAGAGCAAACAATAATGGTGACAAAGGACAACCTTGTCTAATTCCCTTGAGGATTTATAGTGGCAAGGATAGACATTATCCAATTTTTACATAAGCTTGTGCCCCACTATAAATTTTCATTAATAAGTTGACATAATCTGAGGAGCATTCAAAACCAAATCAGAATTCTTTGCAGATAAGACCAACTAATAGAATCAAAAGCTTTTTAATATGTCTAGGCTGATAATAGTTAGTTGTTTTTTTTGTATTTGCATGCTATGTCTATTAATGATAGTAATTTAATAATGTTATGAAGAATGAACCCTCTCTGATCATTATGTATTAGATTAGGTAATATTTTCTTTATCCTAGTAGATAATATTGTCATGAAAAATTTATAATCAGTGTTTAGTAATGAAATTGGCCTCTATGAATCACAAGATTTGGGGTCCTTACCTTGTCTTAAAATGGGGTAGATAATTGAATATTTCCATGATGGGGGTGTTAACATTTTTGCTTAACCATAGTAAAGGCACTCATAATTTTCTTTATTATATATTCAGGAAAAATCTTATATAGTTCAAGAATTATTCCATCCAGTCCTAGAGCTTTATTATCTTCTAATTTTTTTCACTTCTGTTAGTGTTGTTTAATATGTTACTTTGTTGCATTGAAACCTTAGTAGTTATATTTTCTTGAATAAAAGTATTTATTGCATTATCTGTCTCCAAAAGTGGTGTATTATTTATATCTTTATAGTAGTTTTTGAACACTTCTAATATGCCCATTAAGTTATATGTACTCTTAACTGAACCATCACTTTTATATTTAATCTCATTAATAAGCTTTTGATTGTTTATTTTTTTGGATCTTACTGCTATTTTATGTAGATATTTAGGATTTACAGCATAAGATTGTAATTTCAATTTTTCCAGGTTTATGGCTACCTTATGATTCAGAACTTCTAAGTATTTTTGATTTAACTTAGTAATTTCATTATGTACTACTTTGTTATTTGGTTTTGCATCCATTTTTACCTTGTCTATTTTTTTGTAAGTCTAAATGTTCCTTGTCCCACTCTCTCCTTTTTTTAAGGTACCAAGATTTTATTGTACCATATATAAATTTTAAAGGTGTCCCATAGTATAGTATCAGCCACTTCACCATTATCATTTGTTTCCATAAACATGTCTATTTCTTTTATTATCCATTCCCTAAATTCTTTTAACTTAGTTATATAAGCAGGAATTCTCTGTAGAAATCTTAAATCATCTGTATGCATAGTTAATGTAAAGTTTATAGCATTATGGTCTGAAAGCGGACAAGTCATTATCCAGTATGTATTAATCAAAGTATAATACTGCCTATTGATTTCCAAAATAACCATGCTTAGCATCCCATCTTTATCTGAAATTGTATCTATAATTCTTGGCATAGTGTAAGTATTTTTCCATAGAATAAGAATGTCCCTTCTCTTAGTCTTAAAACATGAATCAGCCAGAATGGTATAGTCATTAAATGAGTATTTTTGTAGTTGTTTTTTAACAGATGGGTTTCCTGTAAAAAGATGATCTGGGCTTTATGCATTTTGATATATTTAAGCAAACCAGCTCTTTTGACATTATTGTTCAAGCCATTAATATTTAATGATAAACATTTATAAGCCATTGACTATAATATGTATGTAGTTACTTACTGAAAGACCTTTCTTCCGTGTTGACTTGAAATCTACTGAAAAACTTACTTATCATGGATGTATAATGTGTATTAAGCACTACTTTCAAAAACCCAAAACTATTTACAAACACATACATGAAACATAACGTTTCTGGTTTAGTTAAAAACTTAACTAAACCATCCATCCACCACCTCTCCAACACCAAAAGACACAAATTATCCATCTCTGCTTAGAATATAGTATAAAAACAAAAAAAAGCATTAAGAAACCAACTAAAAAAATCTGAGTCCATGAAATATACATTAAAATGAGTGTCCAATATAACTGAAGCTATATGAATATGTCACATATAATAATAGCACCTCTGATAAGTAGAAATGTCAGAAATACAGATCAGATCAAAGTATGTATAAACATTAGAAGGTGAAGGTTAAGAAGACTGTCAATATTTCCAAGACTTTTCAAGAAACATCAGATGTTTTAACCATTTTGTCAGTCATCTAATGTTTTTCATGTAAGGATCTGTTAAATATATATATATATATATATATATATATATATATATATATATATATATATATATATATAAACACTTATTACAAAAAAAGCCCCACAGCCCTCTGTTTAGTTACTAAAGGTTTAGTTATGTAATATAAGTCCAATGTTAATATGCATAATGAGTTTTCTAATGCATCTCCGAATTCATTTGATGCCATTTAGTTACTACAAGTACCATTGAATCTGCAGAATATATGAATCTATAAAAGAACATAGATATTTTCAAAGGAGTTAAACACTTTTATCAGAACTAATTGTTTACCATTTAAAGTATCTAAGTGAAGGATAACAGAATTTCAAGAGAACAGAATTCTAAATACAGCCATTTAAAAAATTCAAAACGGTCAAGTGATGTCATCACTGTTGTTCCCTCAAGCTGCAGCTTCATAAACATGTTAAAAAGAATCTAAATAGGCTCATGCACAGCAGAGGTTGTCTTTATTGAGGAAAAAGCATTTTCAGTGGGAAATCAAATCTTGAAGCTTTTAAAGTTTATAGAAAGCAAAAAAAAAAAAAAAAAAACTCAAGCTCCACAATGAGAACAGTCACACAGTCAGCCAGTTTCTTCAAGAAACATCAACAGCATGAAAAAATTAACCCTTTCATATAAAAACAGCTATTTATAAGTGACAACAACTGTCTCAAATCAGAAATCATTTTATAACATTTCAGTCATTTACGCACCAATTAACCAGACCAGAGGGAAAAAAAGAACCTAGTATATATAATATGTATATATATGTATATATATATATATATATATATATATATATATATATCAAAACCACGAAGTTTGCTGTTAAATAGGCTACGTGCTCAAGAAAGTCCAAAGTAGCAAATGGAAAATTCCACTTTATTAGAACAAAAACACAAACGCTCTTCAAATAAAACAACAATATGCGTTTTCGTCTCGACTAAGCGAGACTTCATCAGATGTGTGGAAGTTGTGCAAAGAAAACATATACATACCCTATTCCCCTTCCAATTAAGGAAAGGTACCAATGATATTTGTTCTCAACATTTAAAAAAACCAATCAGCTTTACATACTCATAAATATTCATGAGTGTTACGTCAACCATTGAAGAAACACCTCCGTATACATTAAATTCCTTTCTAAATACGGACATCCAAACAGTAAACACTCAAAGTGTTCATAATACATGAGAAATGTAAGCGTCAATTAAAATCAACACATATATGTTAAAACACAAAAATATAAACTACATAATCTATCTAAATGTGCAAAATCAGCTGAGAAGAATGGATCTCCGTTCAAAGACGGACGTCAATATAGCTATATTGTTTATAATCAAGCCACAAATCAACCCACTGCTCTAAAGAAATGTATTATATGTAAGTGGAAACAATATAAGTAAATGATTCAAGATACATAAATAAAAATAATAATAAAAATACTTGAATAAAAACACCTTAATAAAAACTATTAGTTAAAAACGCATCAAAAGTGTATATAAATAGTCTATCTAAATGTGCAAACTTGCATGTGCAAAATTTGATCATAATAATTAAATATAAAAATATATATAACTTAAATATCTTATGTATTTGTAAATATAAATATAAATATATATACACATCATAAAATAACAAACAATAATGTATTCTACAAGTAATGCCCTAAATAAAAAATAAAAATAGTGGTTGGAAATATATACAACAGTAGGCTGTTCAGGACACCCTATAAACACTACCTGTTAGGTTTATTTATTTTTTAAAAAATTCTACTTAATTAATTACATGTAAAACTTGTCAAAATGAAAACCTTGTCAAAATAAAATCACACAAAAGAGACACAGAGTGAAAAATACTTAAAATGTGTGTAGTTCATAATATGTAAAGAGTATAAAGTACACAATGAAACCACCCTCTAGTGTCAAGTCAAACAATACTAATAATATTTATATTTTGTTTGATTTTAATCTCAATATAGCTCCTATTGATATAAAATCATTTAGTCCTGGACTTCTACTAGCATCCAAGTGCACCTGCCACCATAATTCTCTACTTTCTAGTATGTCTTCCCATGGCCCTCCTCTAGAGTCAATTTGAATTTGTTCTAATACAAAGAACAAAAATGTTGCACCTAAACAGTTTTTAGTATGCTTATACAATGCATTTGTTTCTTTTTCTCTTTTGATATCGTAAGTGTGCTCATAGACCCTCTTTTTTAATGGCCTCTCGGTCTTTCCAATATAGTAGGATTGACATTTTTGGCAGGTCGCTAGGTATACCACTCTTTATATATATATATGGATCTAGGACTTATGTATGAATGTGCAAAGTCCCGAATCCATAATCACCGAACATATAGTAATGAAAGCGCTTTCACCAAAAAATCGCTTTCATTAATATATGTAAAAAAAAAAAAAAAGAAAAAATCTACATTTATGCAGGGGGGCTTTGCCTCCCTGCACCCCCCACACCCCCTACTTTAATATTCTCATTCCGAGACCGCACTACAGTGAGGAAAAGGGAATGTTCCCTTATCCACACCATAGTGTGGTCTCGCAAACAGGCATACTTACGCGAAAGTGCTTCTTCAGTGAAAAGCACTTTCACGCAAGTATGCCAAACCGAAATTAGTTTCGGTGATTTTGTCTTCAGGGATCTGTACGGATCCCATATATAGATATATATATAGATATATATATATATACATATATATATATATATATATATATATATATATATATATATATATATATATATATATATATATATATATATATATATATATATATATATATATATATATATATATATATATATATATATATATGTATATATATATATATATATATATATATATATATATATATATATATATGTGGAATCCAGAAAAACACGAACAGGACCAATAAGAAATAAATCCAAGGTGGAAAGCCAAACCAAGACAGACTACTGCTTTGTAAAAATACTCAGAAAGTCTGATTCTTTAATGCGAAACCATAAAAAACAATAAAAACACAAGCGCTTTCGCTCGGTCTGTGCCGAAATTTATCAAGTGAACATCCAAAGTGCTGCAAGGCTTTATATACACTGAAGTTAATAATCAATTAAAAATTAAAGCTTAAAAATGCTGAAGTTAATAAATTGTTAAAAATGCTTCGTTATTAAAAGTTAGACCTGGTGCGTTATAATAAATATGTACAGTAAATATTAAAGCTGAAATGTAAAATAATCGAAAAAAACTGTAGGCAGTGCATTTAGCAATAAGTTAAAATAAATTATTTATCGTATTTCACTTGAAGATTTTTTGTATCAGCAATGAATGAGCTTCTCATAATCGAGCCTTTCTTAGCTTGAGGACACTATTTATGTTAATGTTGTCATTTAATCCAGGGTGTCTGCCTGCATCTAGTTTAAGTTGCCATATAAGTTCCTTGTATTCAAGGGTCGTCTCCCAGTCACCTCCCCTAGCATCCGGGGTAACTTGCTCCAACATTATGAATTTAAGATCTATCTCAGGGCAAGTGAGTGAATGCTTATAGAATGCGTTAGACTCCTTTTGTTTGCTTAAATCGTAAAAATGCTCGTAGAGTCTTTTCCTAAATGGTCTCTCAGTTTTGCCAACATAGAAGCTTGAGCAGATGGTGCAAAAACCTAGGTAGACAACCCCTTTACTCCCACAGGTGTAGTGGTGATGTGATTTAATGTTAAAATTCCTGGAGGGAATATAAAGTGTTGGAGCATTAATAATGGCATGGCATTGATTACAGGACCCACATTTGAAAGTGCCTAGTCGTGTGTTAGAGTTATTAGCCTGGAAATTAGGTTTTCTTTCAAATAGTTCCTTGAAATTAATGTCCCTCTTTCTTATAAATTTACGGTATAATGGGATGGCATCTTTAAATTCTTCATGAAAGGTCAGTACAGGCCAATGCCTCCTGATGATCTCCTCAATATCAGCGGAGTTACCAGAATAGGTGTTGATAAAGCTATTCCGGAAGGTGTCAGATGTCGCTGTTGTGTTAATTATAACAGAAGGTTGCCCTGTGCCAAGAAATGGGGGAAATGTTGTTTCTCTATTGTCAATCACTTCCTTAGCTAAGGAGGTGATAAGGGAGAGAGGGTATCCCCTGTCTGCAAACATGGACTGCAAAAAATGTATTTCATCCAAAAAATCAACAGTGGAGCTGCAGATCCTAGAGGCTCTAATGAACTGGCCCTTAACAATGCCTTTTTTCTGATAAAATGGGTGTGCACTTTGAAAATGCAGAAAAGAATTGGAAAAAGTAGGTTTCCTATAAAGTTTAGAAAGGAATGTTGAATTGTTATAATCTTTATATAAAGTCACGTCAAGATAGTGAAGTTCATGCTTGTTAATGTTGTGAGTGAACACCAAGAAGGGGGTAGTGGAGTTGATGTAACTAAAAAAATCCACAAACTGATTAAGGGTCCCATTCCATAAAATACAGATGTTGTCTAGGTGTCTTCTATAATGAGTTAGATGTTGAACCCAAGTAGAAGAAAAATGAACTTACGTTCCCATCTGTGCAAAACAACGTTGGCATAAAAGGAAGCGCATGAGGCACCCATGGCCACTCCTTTCCTTTGTCTAAAAAGCTCACCATTAAAGAATATAAAATTGTTCTGTAATAGAATTTCCATAAACTCCACTAGGAGGCCAGTCACTTTATTGTTGAGATTAGTTTCAGTGGTTAAGAAATCATTGAACCACTCGAGCCCTGTTGGGTGGGGTATACTAGGAAACAGGTCCTTAATGTCTATAGTTATCATAAGGAGTTCAGATGAGAAAAAGGAAGGTTGAATATCTCTGAGAAAATCCCAGGGGTCTTTGCAGATGTGATCTAAAAGTGGGATGAGTTGCTTAGTAACATGGTCAGTGAATTTACCTAAGGGTTCAGTGATGCTCCCTGCCCCTGAAACAATAGGCCTAAAACTCAAGGGGTCCAAGCCTTTGTGAATTTTCGGAATCCCAAAAATTACTGGTATTTTAGGTTTCTCAACATGTAGATAGTTGAACAATTTTTCATTTATAGCTCCTTGGAGCAAATGGTCAGTAAGCGTGTATTTGATTTTGGAAAAGGCTATGTTAACTTCATTTTTAGATACAATTTCATATTGTTCACTATCCTGTAACATATCATGGATGTAAATGTCATAGATGGAATTATACATCAGGACAACCCCACCGCCCTTGTCTGGTTTCATGACCCTGATGTTTTCTTTTTTCAAATGGTTAATAAACCAGATTTCATATTCATTTAAGTTAACTAACTGTGGTTGTATTCCTTGGGAGTGTAAAGTTCTAAAATCTTTCTCAACTAGTTCTTCAAAAAGTTTAATTAAGGGGTGCACAGGTGGGTTAAAAGTGCTAGTTCTACAGAGCCCTGTATTGGTATAGGGCTGCCCTTTAAAGTAATGTGCTAGATTTAAATTTCTAGCAAAAAGTTTTAGTTCAACTAAAATTTGGGATATGTTACAGGAACGTGCGGGGACAAACTGGAAACCCCAAGTGAATAGGTCGAAAGTCAAATCTGTAATTTGTAAATCAGTATAATTGTATATAATGAAGTTGTCTTTTTTAACTATGGAACAATTGTTGCCTGCAGTGTTGGAAAAGTTGTGGTGTAGAAGTGCCATTTCAGGGACAGTGGGAATGTCATTTAACCATGTTTGTTGCTCCACATGTGAGGGGATTGTTTCTGTCCCCATGCCCCCGTCCTGCCAGGGGGATGCTGAAAATCCTGATGGGAATTCTTTCTGCCTTTCTCAGCTAACCTCTCACTCCTACGGGGGGGGGGTTCGTGAGTAGCTCTAGAATAGAAATCAGCCCCCTTGTTTTGGTTGTTTTGGTTGTCCTGTTTATGTTCCCACCGGGTCCTATTAGGAGAGGGGTAAGCTGTTCCTTCTCTATATTCAGCTAAATCCCTGTCTAACTTGCGTATCTTTCGGTTAAGTATTTTTATACAGAATTGATCGACTTCGTTAAAAACATTGTCATAATCAAACTTCACAGTTAAAAAGTTATTGTCAGTAACAAGGGAGTTGTTTAAAACATTTAACTCGTTTATAAGAGCATCAGCCTTCGCTTCATACTCTGAAATCATCACATTTAAAACCTCCAGTCCAGCTCTGTCAAAATTTTCACACAGTTTTTTGTAATATAAAGTTCCCGGTTGAACATTATTAGGGAACTTATAAAAGCGCAAACCCTTCGGTATGCGTTTCACATTAACACACTCCCTTAAGTACTCAATCTCGAGTTGATTGCTTTTATACGCGTAGAGTTTGTCTTTTAGTTCACCAAAATCATTCTCTATAGTGTTATAGTTATTAGAGGACACAGTACCTTGGTTGAATGTAAATTGCCGACCTGCCCAGGTGGTGAAATTGAAGTCCTTGGGCTGTTTCTCAGGTCTGCTGGTCTTCGAACGAGCTGTGCCGTCACTGTGCTCATTATTAGGTACCCTTTGTGTGCTGGGATTAGTCGGAAATAAAGAGTGTAAGCCACTGTTAGTTCCATTTGCACCAGTCGGTGGAGATTTCCTCTTAGCTTCAATAGCGTGTTGTTGATTCCCAGGTAGAGGAATACTGCTGCCGTTGTTTTCTTTTATGAGGTTGGTGAGTTGCGTTAACATCAAAACTACCTGGTTGAACTCTGTACGAGTCACCGGGACATCATCTCCGTTTTCTCTCAGTAGCTGAGGAGTTTCAGCAGAATTAAACGATTCAGCTTCTCCAGCCATGAAAAAAGCAACGTAGCCAGGAATCCAGAAAAACACGAACAGGACCAATAAGAAATAAATCCAAGGTGGAAAGCCAAACAAGACAGACTACTGCTTTGTAAAAAAGCTCAGAAAGTCTGATTCTTTAATGCGAAACCATAAAAAACAATAAAAACACAAGCGCTTTCGCTCGGTCTGTGCCGAGCTTTATCAAGTGAACATCCAAAGTGCTGCAAGGCTTTATATACACTGAAGTTAATTATTAATTAATCAATTAAAAATTAAAGCTTAAAAATGCTGAAGTTAATAAATTGTTAAAAATGCTTCGTTATTAAAAGTTAGACCTGGTGCGTTATAATAAATATGTACAGTAAATATTAAAGCTGAAATGTAAAATAATCAAAAAAAACTGTAGGCAGTGCATTTAGCAATAAGTTAAAATAAATTATTTATCATATTTCACTTGAAGATTTTTTGTATCAGCAATGAATGAGCTTCTCATAATCGAGCCTTTCTTAGCTTGAGGACACTATTTATGTTAATGTTGTCATTTAATCCAGGGTGTCTGCCTGCATCTAGTTTAAGTTGCCATATAAGTTCCTTGTATTCAAGGGTCGTCTCCCAGTCACCTCCCCTAACGTCCGGGGTAACTTGCTCCAACTCTATGAATTTAAGATCTATCTCAGGGCAAGTGAGTGAATGCTTATAGAATGCGTTAGACTCCTTTTGTTTGCTTAAATCGTAAAAATGCTCGTAGAGTCTTTTCCTAAATGGCCTCTCAGTTTTGCCAACATAGAAGCTTGAGCAGATGGTGCAAAAACCTAGGTAGACAACCCCTTTACTCCCACAGGTGTAGTGGTGATGTGATTTAATGTTAAAGTTCCTGGAGGGAATATAAAGTGTTGGAGCATTAATAATGGCATGGCATTGATTACAGGACCCACATTTGAAAGTGCCTAGTCGTGTGTTAGAGTTATTAGCCTGGAAATTAGGTTTTCTTTCAAATAGTTCCTTGAAATTAATGTCCCTCTTTCTTACAAATTTAGGGTGTAATGGGAGGGCATCTTTAAATTCTTCATGAAAGGTCAGTACAGGCCAATGCCTCCTGATGATCTCCTCAATATCAGTGGAGTTACCAGAATAGGTGTAGATAAAGCTATTCCGGAAGGTGCCAGATGTCGCTGTTGTGTTAATTATAACAGAAGGTTGTCCTGTGCCAAGAAGTGGGGGAAATGTTGTTTCTCTATTCTCAATCACTTCCTTAGCTAAGGAGGTGATAAGGGAGAGAGGGTATCCCCTGTCTGCAAACATGGACTGCAAAAAATGTATTTCATCCAAAAAATCAACAGTGGAGCTGCAGATCCTAGAGGCTCTAATGAACTGGCCCTTAACAATGCCTTTTTTCTGATAAAATGGGTGTGCACTTTGAAAATGCAGAAAAGAATTGGAAAAAGTAGGTTTCCTATAAAGTTTAGAAAGGAATGTTGAATTGTTATAATCTTTATATAAAGTCACGTCAAGATAGTGAAGTTCATGCTTGTTAATGTTGTGAGTGAACACCAAGAAGGGGGTAGTGGAGTTGATGTAACTAAAAAAATCCACAAACTGATTAAGGGTCCCATTCCATAAAATACAGATGTCATCTAGGTATCTTCTATAATGAGTTAGATGTTGAACCCAAGTAGAAGAAAAAATGAACTTACGTTGCCATCTCTGCAAAATAACGTTGGCATAAAAGGAAGCGCATGAGGCACCCATGGCCACTCCTTTCCTTTGTCTGAAAAGCTCACCATTAAAGAATATAAAATTGTTCTGTAATAGAATTTCCATAAACTCCACTAGGAGGCCAGTCACTTTATTGTCGAGATTAGTTTCAGTGGTTAAGAAATCATTGAACCCTTCGAGCCCTGTTGGGTGGGGTATACTAGGAAACAGCACCCCCCACACCCCCTACTTTAATATTCTCATTCCGAGACTGCACTACAGTGAGGAAAAGGGAATGTTCCCTTATCCACACCATAGTGTGGTCTCGCAAAGAGGCATACTTACGCGAAAGCGCTTCTTCGGTGAAAAGCACTTTCGCGCAAGTATGCCAAACCGAAATTAGTTTCGGTGATTTTGTCTTCAGGGATCTGTATGGATCCCATATATATATATATATATATATATAAAATATATATATATATATATATATATATATATATATATATATATATATATATCTATAAAACTTATATTTAGCCATCTATAAAACACCATTAATGTACTGTATTAATGTTTATATGTGTCTAAACAACCCCAGGATTCACGAAGCTCCATGCAAGAATAAGACTATTGTTGCACAGAGTGGTTCATGTCCATTTAGAATAGCAGTGCACCTTGCATATGCATGAAGGCGCGCTGCTATTTAATCTAAACAGACATGGACCAGGAGCAAGTGCAGGTGGCGTGTGTCAGCAGTGCCTGCACATGTAACACACCCCCTTTGCTCAGAAAGTGCCGTACAGCACTTTGTGACACAGGTGAGTGTCAATTTATATAATATTAGAGCCTGGCTCTGATATTATACAGTAAATGAGTGTCTGCAGATCCGCAGACACTGAAATGTAAGTAGCTAACATTTCAGTGTCTGCAGACACTGAAAAAAAAACACAAACACCTAGAAGACAGCAGCCTTCAAGTGCACACCCCCAAATGTATGTACTCTTGCCCTACATGCATGGAAGCAGTAGAGCAAGAGGAAAGCAATGAAAGTTTAAAACTTTTTTTTTTCATCAAATAAATCCGAAATTTAAGCGGTGCGCAGTTTGTTTGCACTACACGCCGCTATGCTTAGCCTGGCTGAAATCCTGAAAATGATAGACAAGTGCTACTGTGATAAAAAACGTCATCAAGCTGCTGTAGTGTAGTGGTACTGCCATGGTATAGCATGTAGAACATGCTTGGTTTGAATCCCCCTCTGCCAAATTATTTAATAAACTTTTAAGGAATTTGAATGATAGATGTCAATCATATCACTCACGTATAGCACAGTAGGGGTGGGACTATGTAAAATATAAATGTAAAAAATTATTTATAAATTTAATGAAAAAAATAGATTTAAGCAATGCTTTGCTAGTGTAAGCATTGCTTACCTGCTTTCAGCTCTGTTTAGCTGGTGTAAGCATTGCTATGCAGATTTGCACAGAGCTAAGCATAGTTCAGCATATTAAAACTGGCAAATCAAGAAAAAATGTGGGAAAACTGCCCTATTTAAACCACACAGGCAGTAATACAGCCATGACCATTTGGGATTGCTCACAGCGGGAGCAAAATGTCTGGTGCTGGTGAAGGTGTGCACTTCCGAGTGCAACGTTGGAGCATCCAGGAGTCCAGGATTGTGGGCTCCTAGTTAAAAAGCATAATGGCAGGCTGCTGCAGAGCCAGTACCAGGGCTTGCAGTACAAAACAGAGGCCTGGGACCAGCTTGCACGTGATCTCACCAGTGCTACTGGCATACCCCAGACTGGTGAGCAAGTACATCACCACCATAATGACCTGAAGTGGAGGAGGGGTGCACTCTTGGACCAGTGGATCCAAGAAGCCCGAGCGCAGGATGTCCCACCTGTCTGCAAGTATGCAGTCTTATGTATCTCTAAGTATGGAAAAAGTTCAACTTGTGACATACATTTGCTGCGGAGAGGTCCCAGAATATTGAGCCTCATGCCCAGCAACTGGCCCGGCTTCGTTGGCAGTATGGTGAGTACAGAATATCCCCTACTATTAGCAGTAAGAAATCAAAATTATAGTAATGGGAGTATCGCCTGTATATATGATTGTGCTGTAAAAGTCAGGAATAAATGCCTGTGTCAGGCTACCAGTGTTGCAATGGAGTATTCCCAGCTGCTGTGTAATACAGATATCAGTAGAAAACAAGGTACAATATGCAGGAGAGGAATGTTAGAATATGTACGAGTGTGTCTGAGTGAACCTGTCAAGAAAGTGCCATGTCAGGGCTACTGTAACAGTTAGAAATGAAAAGCATTCCCCTGTGCAGATCATGCAGACATAGTAATTGTGGATTTCTGAGTTGTACACAGATATGTATGTCAAAACTAATAAAGGTGATCCCAAACACTGGAGTGTGTCATCTCACTTGTACCTGAAAAATAGAAATGTGTATGCCCTGCAGAATGCATTAACTGAGGCGAACTGATTTAGCACTGCTTCTCTGCATAATTTAAAATGGGCATGTAAAATAACTGAAAAAAAGCAACAGTACATATTTCTATCAGAATGTGGTTTACTTGTTTGTGTGCCAGCATTGTCCTGTGTTAAACTTTGAATTTCAACTATATGTAGCTGTGAATGTACTGAAAAATGTATAAAGCTAACAGGTTCAGACTTAAAACCTACACTGTGTACTCAGGAATCTAAATTGCAGTATGTAGTTGTAAAACAATCAGATGTGCAATCCAGCTAATGTGCACATGTTTCACAAACAGTGACACCAATGTCTGTTGTGTATACATAATTTGTACTGAAAATGGGAAACAAATAATACAACATGCCATAATAAAAGTACCGTGCACAAAAACATGTACATGATAGAAATGTCACAAGCAACATACAGCACCTCCCCAGTAGCTCAGTCTGATAAGGACTAGGCCTGTAGTTCAATTTTGCACACACACCACGGTTTGAATCAAGGGACCATTGTAAACTGCAATCTGAATAGAAAAATAATGTACTGCAACACATACATTTTCCATACAGGGCACAATATAAAGAAATCTGAATAGAAATACTAGTATGATGTGTGTAATTATGAAAGGTGTGCAATTGCTGTGTTGATCAGTCCCGGTCCTACAAATAGATGCAAGCTAGACATCCACACTCTGCAGTCTGGCCCAGACAAGCCCCTCAAGTGTCACACTGTCATGGATAGTTTCCCCAGTTGCCAAGAAACCTGCACACAGAGAATGTCACAGTAGATGTATGTGAAAGGCACAACACACACTCCAGGGCCTGCAACTAATATGTGAATCTGAAATATGTGTAGAAACAGCAATGTAATGTGCACACACTTCATCTGCACAGGCCCACAGGTAAAGAAACTGGTATGGAAATAGGTATGATGTGTGTAACTAAAATAAGGGTACAATTGCTCTGATTATATCTACAGTTGTTGGTGTGCTCTAGCAGCCCAATAGCCCAGGTAGAGTGTAAGTGTGGTCAGAATGTAGAGTAGTGAATAGTAGTATACTGCCAAATATACTTGATAGCAGTTGTCAATTGAATCTGCTCCCTTCCCCCATGACTCAACTGATCCAACCATCACACTGAAACCAACATGGGTATGTTCCTAAACAAACCTCTACTGTTGGGACCGTTGTTCCATTTGGTTTATCATTGTTTAAACTGTGTGCATACTAATATTCCCTATTGAATAATCATTTGTATTTCCTGCCGGACATACCACTAACTGGCAAGCTGATGCAGCCCTGAATGCCATTCCATATATACATGGGTTCTGTTTGCTATGGCACTGTTATAATTGCACTGTTTTGGGTAAATGGGAATATCCATGCATGCTATTTTGACTATTGTTGTAATGTGTTGTGCATGATTAACCAATATTCATTGTTAATTTCCACACCATAGCACATATGGGAAGGCAGATCCCAGTGGAGCTGCCTCTCCCACTACACCTGACCTCCTTCATCTGCTGGTCTTGCACCATCCTCGGGTGGAACTACTGCAGGGGATGGGGCTCACCCCCCACTGCAAGTGGGCGTGGTGAGGATGTTGTCACCCAGGACGAGGCCTGTGGCATGGTGCGCAGTGTCCTCCAGATGGAGCTAGATGACCGCCTGCACCAGGAGGAGGACAGGATGGCACAGCTAGAGGGGCAGGCAACCCCTCCAGCCCAGCTCCCAGTGCAGCCACCTTCAGGGCTATGAAGGAGTAGTGGTGACTGCCATCGGGTGGGGACATCAGTGCCACTACTACCATCTCGGGGGCTCATGAGCCTCAAATTCCCAACCACTCTCCCCATCAAGGTGTTCACCCCTCATGTGTCATATACCACCCCTGTCTGCTGTCTTGTCTGTCTGCAAATGCAACCTCTCCTACCAAACATCCCTCACCACACTTTCCAATAATCCTTCCTAAACATCCCACTCTCACTTTTAAAAAAAAGGGCATCTGTTCCACAATAAAATCACTTCCCATACATAGCTCTGCATTTCACCCAAAGAGATGTACCCATCACACAATCTAACCATACCAATCATCCATATTGTATGATGCCCACACACCTCCCTGTAGGGTGTGAGGCTCCAAATTCTAAATTGACCACATTGAAAGCAGCTGTTGCTGCCAAAGAAATTCAGAGCTATGGTCCTTTCCTACACCCATCCTGCACATCTTTACTTGTTTCTCCTCTTGTTTGTCCCCCTGATTGCCCCAATTTCACCACTTTCCTATCTCCCTTTTTTTCTTTTCTTTATTTGAAATTAGCCCGGATTTAAGCGGCCATAAGCGGGCATAAGCTAAGCTCACGTAAGCATTGCTTAGCTCCAAGCAAACCCATGCAAACCCACTTACAACTGCTTTAAAGTGCCTTAATCACTCTGTCTCCAACAGCCCCTGTTCTGCCAAGCAACAAAATAATCAGCCCTTGCAAGTCTCAAACCCAGGACCCTACAGAATATAGCTAAAGTGATTTACCACTAAGCCATTTCAAAATCTGATGTTTTCTCAAACATATCACCCAGCACAGTCATTCAACAGTAGGGGAAATGTATTTATATATGTAGATGTATGTATGTAGGTAAATATGTATATATATATATATATATATATATATATATATATATATATATATATATATGGGTCCCTATCAGATCGTCGAAATTTCAATTCACCTAACTGTCATTTCGTCTAAACTTCATTACATCGACAAGCATTTTAGTGGGGCTTCACCACCCCCCCTAACTATATATATCAACTCCAGGGTCGCACAACATTGGGGACAGGGGCAAATGCTTGTCGATGTAATGAAGTTTAGACGAAATGACAGTTAGGTGAATTGAAATTTCGACGATCTATATATATATATATATATATATATATATATATATATATATATATACATATATATATCTATATATATCTATATATATATACACATACATAAAAATATATACATATATATATATATATATATATATATATATATATATATATATATATATATATATATATATATACATACATATATAGATAGATATAAGAAACACAAAAAATAAATATATGACCAAAGGCACTTTTAATGGGGGTGAAGGGGCCCCAAATAAGTACCTCTTGTAATTATTGATATCATCCCCTCCTCCACAGCTGAACAGATCTGCCTTGCAACACAATAACCAACACTTGCAAGTCTCATACCCAGGATCCTACACAACATAGCCTCAACAAGTTAACAGTAATCCATCTCAGCCGTACGATGTCAGGATGATATCAATAACATATCATGCAGAACAGTCTGTGTACCATAGGGAATGTACAATGTGTAAGTAGTAAACATTCCAATGATACATATACTCACACACATGTACACACACACACATATGTGTGTGTGTGTGTATATATATATATATATATATATATATATATATATATATATATATATATATATATATATATATATATATATATATATATATATATATATATATATATATATATATATATATATATATATATGCATATATACATAAATGTATATATACATGCATACACATATGCATATATTACTACTTATAGATATGTATAAGAAGATATATGTTTAGAGGGTGCACAGCATATTGAATAGCCAGTATTCCTACAGTTGTCACCTTTTAAAATGGACAGTCTTTGATTCTTTCATGCAAAAGACAATTATTGCATGAAACATATACCCACAGACAAGTCAAAGGATATCACACCAAACACAAGTTTGCTTACATAGAAATGTTTATTTGTGTACTGTTTCAGTTGTATATGCCATTTCATATAGCAGTTAGGTGTTTTAAATACATAATAACTGAGTAATGCAACTGTCAAACAAAACATTTGATACAGTAATCTGAAAAATGTGGTGGTTTTTGCAGTGCCCGCCCCACTGTAGATTTGATCTAGGACACTCCCCCAGTCCCATCTCTTTACCGCATTCTACATAATAAACCCTTTCTGCACTTGCGTTTAGTCCTTTTTAATTTAATTACATTTTTTCAAACTGTGTGTGGACTAATATTGCTACATACTCAAGTGTGCCAGCTTGCACTGCATGTGAATTGTTTTTACTACTGTTTTTGCTACTTTTCTGAAAAAAAAAAATTGTAAGCCTGTTTCCTACTTTTCCAGAAATTAGTGTTCCAGATACAGATTTGCTGTATTCAGGACTATTTGTAAGCTTCTGAGCCCCCAAGCCTTTCTGTGTTGGAGGGAAGCCTTCTAGCTTATCAGCGAGAGTGGTAAGCACTAGGTAACCTGTCTACCACATAAGGAGTGGTTCTGGCTCAGAATTTGTAGTTATTGGCCATTTGCGCGGTCTTCCATCTCTCTCAACTTTCTGATTTGAAGGCCTGCATTTGCACTTGTTTCTGTCCTGTAACTCCTGGGCCCATCACATTTGCTCACTCAAAAAAAAAAAAAAAAAAATTATCTGCTTTTACTGTATTTGTGTTTCTTCCTACTTTATTTTGCTTTTGCGTCATCTTAAAAGTACTCAATTATATTTATTACTGCTTGATGTAACTCATTCTAAGCCTTTTAGTTTAAGCACTTGGGCTTCAGACCAGTTGTTTTACATTAGGAAGGTTTGTGGTCTGCACTGTGGTGGCAGAACAGGTAGCTTACATCCTTCTAAGTTGGGAACTGCTGATTGAGGGCTCAGTGTCTGTTATTCTAAAAGTATATTAATTCTGTTTTAAGCACTTGGGCTTCAGGCCAGTTATTTTCCATTAAAAGGGTTCATGGTCTGCACTCTTGTGGGAGGAGAGGCTGGACTCTGCCCTTCTAGCTGGGAATTTCTGGTTAAAGGCTTTTAGTGCCTGCATATCTAAACTGCTTCTTACTGAAATTGGTACACCTTGTTTGCTGTAGCATAGACTAGATCCAGGCCTGCTGAATCTAGCTTTGTTTGTATAACTTGGGTACTAATCCAGGCATTCTTTAAAGTATTCAATTGTATTTATTACTGCTTGATAGTAACTTGATTAAAGTGTAGCTATCATTCTAAGTCTTTTGGATTAAGCACTTGGGCTTCAGACCAGTTGTTTTACATTAGGAAGGTTTGTGGCCTGCACTGTGGTGGCAGGACAGGTAGCTTACATCCTTCTAAGTTGGGAACTGCTGATTGAGGGCTCAGTGTCTGTTATTCTAAAAGTGTATTAATTCTGGTTTAAGCACTTGGGCTTCACGCCAGTTGTTTTACATTAAGAAGGTTTGTGGTCTGCACTGTAGTGGCAGAACAGGTAGCTTACATCCTTCTAAGTTGGGAACTACTGATTGAGGGCTCAGTGTCTGCTATTCTAAAAGTGTATTAATTCTGGTTTAAGCACTTGGGCTTGAGGCCAGTTATTTTACATTAAAATGGTTCGTGGTCTGCACTCTTGTGGGAGGAGAGGCTGGACTCTGCCCTTCTGAGCTGGGGATTTATGGTTAAAGGCTTATAGTGCCTGCATATTTTAACTGCTTCTTACTGAAATTGGTACACCTTGTTTGCTGTAGCATAGACTAGATCCAGGCCTGCTGAATCTAGCTTTGTTTGTATAACTTGAGCACTAATCCAGGCATTCTTTAAAGTATTCAATTGTATTTATTACTGCTTGGTAGTAACTTGATTAAAGTGTAGCTATCATTCTAAGTCTTTTGGATTAAGCACTTGGGCTTCAGACCAGTTGTTTTACATTAGGAAGGTTTGTGGCCTGCACTGTGGTGGCAGGACAGGTAGCTTACATCCTTCTAAGTTGTGAACTGCTGATTGAGGGCTCAGTGTCTGTTATTCTAAAAGTGTATTAGTTCTGGTTTAAGCACTTGGGCTTCAGGCCAGTTATTTTACATTAAGAAGGTTCGTGGTCTGCACTCTTGTGGGAGGAGAGGCTGGACTCTGCCCTTCTGAGCTGGTAATTTCTGGTTAAAGGCTTATAGTGCCTGCATATTTGAACTGTTTCTTACTGAAATTGGTACACCTTGTTTGCTGTAGCATAGACTAGATCCAGGCCTGCTGAATCTAGCTTTATTTGTATGCTTGTTGTTTGTTTACTTGTTATTTCCCTGAAACGCTAATTCCACCTAAAACACAGCTTTTCAGTGCTTCTGTGGATCCCTAGTGATATCTGTATTGCTTACTATACTTATTTCCTCGTTTCACTGGAAAGAAAGCTACTGTTTGTCATTTTTGCATTTAAGTTACCTGTAACACATTGCATTTAAGTTACCTGGCACTTGCTCACTAAAGCAATTATATAAGTCAGCACTAAAATATTAAAAGCACTACACCCTCACAAACTCCCCTTGAGTACCTCGTTCCCCATTGGCCCTTTTTTTTTTCAATAATAAAGGAATTCCCAATACTATTCTAGCATGTCCAAAGGTCAGTTGTCAATCTCCTCTCCGGTCCAGCTGGTGAATCTGGGAATCTTGAGGCAATGTTACAACTGCCTCATGTACACAGACAACCCTCTCCTCCTCCCAACAAATTCCAACACGTGAGAGATGCAACCATATAGCCATACTGGAGGCTAAGCTCTCTCAACTCAGTACTGGTGGAACCAGTCAGGAGGAGAAGGAAACCACACTCACTACAATTCCAGTCTCACATAGACCTACCACGACAGCAAACCAAACACATAAACACACAAAAACATACTCGAAGGCTCTAAATAAAAATCTGCCTAAGCAGCAGAGACCTCCAAAGCAGACACCCAAGCAACCGCTACCCCAAAACAAAACATGTGCAACACATAGCTCACAAAGCCAGTGCGCAGAACAGTCACAGCCTTTAAGGCTAAACAACACACCTGATACACTTGTAATAGGTGACTCTATCGTCAGGCACACTGACGTCCCGCTCACCAGGCTGAACAAGGAGAAGGTCATGGTGAGCTGCCTGTGGGGCGCTAGGATCCACCACATAACACAAGCACTCAGGTCACTCCAAGGCAAGTACAAATATGACTTAGTCATTGTCCATGCTAGTGTGAATGACCTGAGATGTACCTCCCTGGACTACATGAAAAGAGACATAGAGGAGCTCTCTGAGCATGTAGCCCAGGCCGGTATGACCCTGACCTTGAGTAGCATCTTACCCTCACCAAGAATAATGCCACAATATGAAGACAAGATGATCAATTTCAACAATTGGCTTAAGTATTGGTGTCATTCAAAGGGGATCCAATGCCTGTCAGCCTGGGATGACATGCTCGACAAGCCATGATTCTTCGCTAGGGACGGCTTGCACCTGTCACCCCTGGGCTTTTGGATATTGGCAAAAGCTCTTGCTACCCCCCATAGTGCCTTTTTTAGGCAAGGCGCAAAAGACAAACCCACCTCCATAGGTATCACAAGGGATAAGAAACTAAGAGTAATGCTACTCAACGCCAGAAGTCTAAACCTCAAGATGGATGCACTCAAAACTCTCCTTAGCATGGAGAACATCGATATCTGTGCAGTAACAGAAACCTGGTTCAAGGCTCCCGAGAGCACCCCAGCACTACCAGGTTATACCTCATACCATGCTTTTCGGCCCCAAAACTTGGACCATACCACAAAAGGAGGGGGAGTATCAATATTCGTCAAAGGTACCCACACCTCCAGGTTGGTGGCACAGCACGAATCATCAGAGACTATCCATGTGCAACTAACAGTGGGTAAAACTGCCTTCCAGTTTATAGCCTGCTACAGACCACCCTCCCAAACCCAGGAACCCAACTCGGCCTTCCTGAGAACACTGGAGAATATGAAGGTCTCTCTAAACACCATTATATTGGGCGACTTCAACTACCCAAACATAGACTGGGAGCATTACTCTAGCTCCAACATCCTAGCCCAAAGGTTCCTAGAATTTATAAACTCAAATGCTATGGAACAACTTGTTACCACTCCCACAAGAGGGGAAAACATACTGGACCTGATCATCACCAACATGGGGACTCTATGCTCCAGACCAGAAGTGTATCCCTCACTGGTAAGATCAGACCATAAACTAATCTCACTGGATATTCACATCCCGACTCCACTCCCTGCCCTGAAAACCACAGTGAAAAACTTCTCTAAAGCAAATTTCACACTCCTCAAAACTGAGGTGGAATCCTTCAAAGTCCCCGGGCCTGTGGAAAATAGGACCCAGACCACAGAATCCTTTATAAATGCATTCTATGAACACCTTCAGGAATGCATGGATCATGCAATCCCAAATAAAACCAAGACTCAATCTTCCAAAGGCAGACGTCCTGTCTGGTGGACCCCAGCCATAAACAAACTATACAATAGAAGGAGGAAGCTACTACATGATAGAACAAAATCCCAAAAAGGGAAGGCATCTCTGATCAGTATTAGCAAAAAAACTACGGGCACCCATAAAATCGTCTAAGGCCAGCTTTGAGAGAAAAATTGCACAGGATACTAAGGATAATCACAAGGCTTTCTTTTGTTATGTTAGGAACCTGGGTGGGAATTCCCAGATATGCTCAGAATTAGTCCAAAATGACAAAAAATACACCAAACCCACAGACATTGCCAACATACTAGCTGACAGGTTCAGCGCAAACTTCTCCCCCCTCTCCCCACCAAAAGGGCAAATATCTATCCCCGCAGAGTGCTGCCCCCCTGACATCTCAGATGCTCAGGTAAGAGCTGCCCTCTACAAAGCAAAAAACACAGCATCAATGGGGCCAGACGGTGTCCCAGGCTGCGTCCTACATGAACTCCAAGAAGAGCTAAACCCAAACATAAAACTACTGTTCAATCTCAGCCTTACTACAGGATATGTACCCAAAGAGTGGCGTACAGCAACAGTGGTCCCTCTCCACAAAGGTGGTGCTTCAATGGATCATGGAAACTATCGCCCCATAAGCCTGACTAGCTTGTTCTGCAAAGCTATGGAAAGGATCATCATGGACCTCATAAATAAAGATATTGGGGACCTACAGACACTGGATCCTACCCAGTTCGGCTTTGTTAAGGGCAGATCCTGCCTCTTAAACCTGGTTAATTTCTTTGAAACAATCACCAAGGCCATTGACGAGGGGAAGGTGGTCCACACAGCCTACCTGGATCTCACAAAAGCCTTCGATACAATACCCCACTCGGGCATTACAGATAAGCTCACCAGCTTAAATATAAACCCCTATGTCACTAGATGGGTTGCAAACTGGCTCAAGGACAGAACCCACATGGTTAGAATTGCTGGAGTCATGTCAGACTCCAAACCAGTTACAAGTGGCGTCCCACAAGGCTCAGTCCTGGGACCTCTCTTGTTCGGTATATATTTCTCGGAGGTACAGGCCAACACAGAAGGACTGGGGCTGACCAAGTTCGCAGATGACTGCAAACTGGGTGCCATAATCAACTCTCCAGCCGACACAAGCATCCTCCAAAAGGGCCTCATAGAAACAGACAACTGGTGCCGGAGCCATGGCCTCAAGCTAAACGCCAAAAAGTGTATAGTCATCCCCTTTGGCAAAAACAAAGTGCCCACAAATTACCACATAAGTGGTAATCCATTAAGTACAGAAGAAGTAATTAGGGACATGGAGACCCAAGTTGATAGCAGTCTCTCATTTGACAACCACATGGCCAAAGTGGTTAGAAAAACATTTTATATAGCCCACCTAATCATGAAGGGATTCACATCTAGATCAGGGGAGGTCATCGTGCCTCTTTACTCATCCCTCATTAGGCCCATAATTGAGTACACTGCCCCTTTTGGGATGTACCTTACCAGACACCTGCAGCAACTGGAAAGTCCCCAAAAGTACCTCACCAAGAGGATCAAAGGGCTCAAACAGATGCCATATGCTGCCCGGTTAAAGAAACTCCAGCTCTATTCAGTGGCATACCACCTGCTCAGAGGCGATCTGTGCCTGACATATAAAGCCATGTCCAACCCGGAATTAATGGACATGCTGCACCTCAGAAAATCCAAATCCCATCAAGCTACGTGCTCGAGAGACTTGAACCTCAGCACTGAAATAAATAGGACATGCTGGAGGGACAGATTCATAACCCAGAGGCTCCCTTCACTCTGGAATAAAATCCCAGTCCAGGTTAGGCAGAGTCCCTCACTGACTCTCTTCAAGAGGAATCTTGATGAGTGGATGGGAGATCGTAGGTTTACCCCGGGTATCACTTCTGTGTCACTGTTAGACAGAGGCACAGTATACTAACCTCGAAAAAGGGCATAGCAAAATTAATTTAAAATGGGTGGCGAAAGCCAAACACATTCTGGCTAGGCTTATAAATGCCCTAGGGCAGATAGCCTAGTATGAACCTATGAACCTATGAAAGCATAACATATGTTGCTGTCCAGGCCAAGGCCTTCAAGTAGTACAACAGTAAAAAATCACTTGCCTGGAAGATAAGAATCAATCAACACTAATTAATTACAGATGTAGTTCAGCAGCCTCCAATTAAACTCTGTACTCAACCCCAAGGGGAAATAAATTGTTGTCACAATGAAAATGTATCTGTTACATAACAATGCTTAACTTAAAACATCTCTATACACTGAAAAACAGAACTGTCTGGAAGACAGTAAGCAGTAGCCCACCACATCCCCATGGTGAAATGTATGAAAATGTACAGCCATATACCTTCATGTGTCTTACTACTGATATCCCTCACATGTAACAGCCTGGGTTAAAAATGGTGCATACCCCTCCCTCATAGAATGACTTACAAGGGCAAATAACAGTGTTACATTCACTGACCTCTGGACTGTGCAAGGTCACACAGGTTTTGTCCAGCTGTAGCCTGCATATATATGGACCCTACTCCACAATTTTTGTGGGTGTCCATAACATAACTGGAATGTAGCAGGAATGCCAGCACTAAATAATGATAGGCCACTACTTAACCTCTTACTGCATGACAAATGGACAACACCTGGAATATAGGTGGAGGACAGGGGCTGGAACACAGGGCCATATTTTCAATATTGCTGTTATACACTGTGAAAGTTGCTGGTGTTACAGGATTGGTTGCAACATACCCTTACTCAGGAATATGAAGTCAGAAACACAAATGGATGTAGCCATGTACTGACAGCACTCAACAGAGAGAATGCCACTGATATATCAGAGACAAGACCTGTGTGGTGAACAGACAAAACATAGCCAATCCTCTGGCCATCATGTGGATAGGCTCACAGTTGAGAGCTATGCAGACAGACTGCATTCCATGAAAAACTAGCATGTACACACAAACCCTGCAAAACTATCGGTATTCAATGCATATAACAACAATGCTCACACTGTCCGTAGGTCTGGAACCTTATAGAAATATGTAGCTGGCCTGTGTCTGCAAGTCCTGTTGTATGAGGTATTGCTACCTGCTGTCTGTAACACTGCTGTCCACACACAGGAAGTATGTCTTTCATACAGGAAAGGTAAAGGGACAACGCCCACATGATGTACTAATTTATAGTAGTGGGTTGCCATGACAGTGGTGATTGGAAGTACTACACAGTTGGCTGCATGCAATTAGCAAGTGGTGAACACTGATTGGTACAGAGGCCATCACCTGATCATGAGCATCACCTACAAAATCCATGCTGCAACCTAGTCAAAGCAGCTCAATCTCTGTAGTGGAGAGAGAGAGAGAGAGAGAGAGAGAGAGAGAGAGAGAGAATTAAAACTACAAACCAAACCAAAACAAAAGTATATAAAACAAGGGACACATAAAGTGTACCTAGAAGACAAGGACAGTACAACAACAGGCATGTGTAACATATATGGATGTAATTGAATGTAGTGCTTGGCCTGTAATAATGGGATAGATGATGTGGAAAGATTTATATATGCCATCAAGACTTGTTGTAATGATGTTCTGCTGAACAACTCCTATGGACATAGCATTTGGCCCTGTGAGCAGAGGGCATACCTGTCGAGAGTGCAGATCAGCACTGAATGACAAGCTATAAGCCATCATAGTGTGTGTTTTGTACCTCAAGGCATATATATTATTGTGGGAAATACCAGGTGGTAGAAGTAATGAAGTTATGATAGACACATGAGTTTCAGACCCCACCACCTGCAGGACGGTCATGTTAACATGAGATGTATCATGCACAAATGTCATAGGTTTGTAATAGGCTTACCTGCAATCTGTCTCTATATATACCCCTGTAATATTAGGCTGTGTCCACATGTGACACCCTTCTGTTTTGTAGCAAGGCAGAACAGTCCAGCTGTGGAGGAAGGAGAGTTACAGAGTGTGGACCTGATGTTTGAATGCACTCTCTCTCTCTCTATATATATATATATATATATATATATATATATATATATATATCAAACAAAAAACACACACACACATTTTATATATATATATATATATATATATATATATGTGTGTGTGTGTGTGTGTGTGTGTGTGTGTGTGTGTGTATGTCTACATATGTACGAACACACACACACACACTATATATATATATATATATATATATATATATATATATATATATATATATATGTATGTATATATATATATATATATATATATATATATATATATCTACAGTAGTAAGTGGGTGCAAAATGGACAGTTATGTCTGGTGTAAAATCCATGTTGGGAACACTTTGCTCTTGTTAGTGAAGTTGAGATTGGTATGTTGGGGAAGGATAGTAGGTATATTTTGGGAGGTAGGTTGGGTTGGAAGACAGACAAGACAGCATACAGGGGTGCTATATGACACGTGGTGGGTAAACACCTTGGATGGGGAGTGGTGTCAGGAAAGTGGAAGCCCATGAGCCCCCAAATGCAAACAGTGGGACCAAGGTCCCCACCCATGGGCAGTCACAACTGCACCATCACGGCCCTGAAGGTGCCTGAACTGGGGGCTGAGCAGGAGGAGCACATGGACCCTGTAATTTTGTACTGAGGGCCTCAAGGTGGTATAGCACATCCCCCAAGTCTCTGTAGAGCTCCTTATGCACCAGACTCTGGACCTGACTTCAGGTGATAGGATCCTGTATGTGTGTGCTCCCAGGGGGGGAATGAACACCATCCCCTGAGGTGGTTCCACCTGAAGGTAGTGCAGGACCAGCAGATGATGAGGTCCTGGGGTGGGTCCCAGATGTGCTGTGGCCTGGAACATGGCCAGATGAGGTGGGAGAGGTGGTTCTGCTGAGAACAGGCTTCCCATACATGCTAATGTGTCACAGTTATAGAACATATGTGGGTAGTAATAGTCCACACAATCCAGGATTACTTCTAACAGTATGCATAGATATCCCCATTAACACAAAACACCAGACTTGGAGCAGTCACATAGCAAACAGAGCACATGCATATATGGAACCATAGTGGCCCTTACAATGGCATGCAGGTGACATTGTTAGCAACAGGCCACTAATGATGGTGTTTCAACATGGAACATGACTAGAAACACATTGCACAATTTGTCATACAATACAATATATATCCCAACAGTAGGTTTACTGTAAACATACCCGTTGAGTTGTGTGTTCAGATTATTGTTGCAGATATGGTGGAGGGAGACAGAGATGTTAATTAACAATTATTATATCCTTGCAGTATGAGATCCTCAGACCTTTTTTCCTCTTTATGTCTTTCAGGCATCATGTCTAGAGAGTGTTTGCCAATTTATTCCCCCCAGGAAAATGATGTCATAATCCAATACCTGGTGCAGCACCACCACACCCTATTTGGCTATACAGCCCATGATCTGCAGGAGAGGACCGCACTGTGGAATGAGCTTGTCTGCAGGGTAAACGATGTTGGCCTGCATAACCGCAGTTATGATCAGGTCCGACATCAGTGCACTGACCTCATCCGCCACGCCCGCCAGCGTGCTGCTGCAGTTAGGAGGGACCAGCTAGCCACGGGGGGGGGGTCATGCCATCCAACCCCCCAACACATGCTGAGGAGCTCCTCATCAGCCTCGGGGCACCTGCCAGCCAACAAAGACAAGGCCCAGTGGCTAGCATTGTGGAGGTGTGTGCTACCTACACAATGGACAAAGAGCATGCAGGTAAGACCACAGGGCACATCAGTAGACCACTGTTGCTTATCCATCTGTAGAGTTTAATCATGCATATGTGAGCTAAGATATATATATAATATGTTGCTGCATTGTGGGGTTGTACTGTTGATGTACTGAAATGCTGCTCCCACCCTGTACCAATGCCACAGGTGTGGCTACTGACATCACATCTCTCACACAACTATGTAAGTCCCTCTGGTATACCTCTGGGGTAGCAGCCTGTAGCTGGTGGGTATGGTGTTGTTTGTTCAGGTTTGCCAATACACTGGCCATGTTATGGCCATGGTATTTGCCATTAACACATTTAACACACCTGCCCATAATGCATGCTGTACATGTTCACTTATTGTTACTGTTAACTGCACTGCAGCACAGTGGTCACCATGGTGGGATATCTGAAGGGTATGTAAGAGTCCTGCAATATAACTAACAACCTGTCATTGCAAGATGTGTGCACAGAGATGAACATAATGGTGGGACAAATGGCCTACAGTAGGAACATGTCTGAAACATCACCCTTATACAGTGCTACAACAGTGTATATACCACTATTACAATGGCAACTGTTACAGATCTACACAACGGCATATCACAATACCACATTCCACAACCCTTACAACCAATAATGTGATCTTAACATGAGCAATGAATGTGTAATATGGAATCCTATGTTAGGACAGTAAATATGGGGAATACATACCTTAACAAATACCGGAAGCATATGTGTGCACACACTCCAAATAGAGTATTGTGGAAGCAGCTTTTGAGGTACTGACAGCATTCACTCTTCATGAGTATGTACCTTCCAGCAAGTACAGGTCCTCAATGTCACACCAAGAAATGGTCTGCTGTCCAAGATGTATGTCCATCACATTTGCCCACTCACTTGCAACAGAGGCAGCCATGGCCTGCACACATCTTACAAGCCATGGAATGGAGTCCATACCAAACAAGTAGCATGCAGAAGTGGGACATGTAGCCTTACCTCACCATTGCATATGCCATGGCAAACAGTGCAGACAGTCATGTATGTGATGAGGAAGTATGGGACAACATTAATGTAGAAAATAAACAGATGGCCATCCAAGACAGATGACGACACATGTTGCAAACTGGTCATGGATGCTGCCTAGAAAGATGCCGCAAAACTGAGAGAGTTGCAGGAATGTCTAGCAAGTACTGGCTGTGCAGTACCTGTGTCGACAATCTGCTGGACTCTGCATAAGTGTGGCTTATGGGTTAGGGTAATCAGATGGGACAGTTGTTCCACAGGAAACATCAACCAGGGCTCTCTACAGGTAGAATATGCATAACATTAAAAGTCCCCCAAAGGCATGTGTTGCAATGTGTAATGGTGTACCAAGATCAAGCTCGAAACCTACAGACAGTATCAATTAAGATACATATGCTGCACAAGCAATACCTCAATCCACCTCAGGCCCACCATCCTCATCTGTACCTTGCTGGTGCCAGTGTACACCTGTATGTTTGCCGTTCATTAGCAGGGACTAGGCTGGTACACATGGTATTCTGAATTTGGAACACTGCAAAATGACACTCATGTGTAGCCCATAGTTGTCAAGCATCCGCAAAAAGGCTGAAAATGGGGAGGGGTGTCATCCTGAAACATAACAGTGAACTGAATTAGACATACAAAGCTCACTAAGAATGGCTGTATCTGCACACAGTTAAGGTCATGAATTATGGCAGACATAACCCTGACTCCACAGCAATAGTGAAGGCAGTGTGTGACCTCCAAGGGCTGTGCATGAGTTGACCTTGCAGTCCTGCAGAGTTGGAGGACATTTGTAGGGCAGAGTGACCAAATACTGGCAAGTGCAGATGGGCCATGCTAGTATGCCACTTCCAGGAATAGTGACTGTTATAGTAAACTTAACAGTTGGTGCAACAAACCATCTTGTTAAGGGTGTCCACACTTATGCACCCAAATATTGTATGCATCTCAGTCAGCATCTGCACACTAACACATTTGTTTGATACTGCATTTGATTGCACAGGTCATAGGTCACATATCAGGTTCATGTAATGCTAACATATGCAGTATTGTGGCCCCATGACATATCAGGGAAGAGGGTGCCATGTCAATAAGGGTGTGTACACTCCTCATAGCCACAGTAAGGTTTGAAGGTTGTCAGTGTAATTGTATTTTATTGGTCATACATGCACCGCTGATGATGAGATCTGCAAATCAGACATCAGGCATTCACTACTGACATCTGTCCACATATCATCCCAGGTATGTGCCAGACAAACACATAGGGGCTGTGAACAGCAGAACCAACATAACTGGCACACATATACACATTCAGCAATGGAGTGTACACCTGTGAGGTATGGTGTACAGTACATGCCAGGGTACTGAGCAGGTGCTCAGCAATATTGTGTACATGGGTGCAGTGTGTTCCAGGGGAAGGGGCATCACCTACTAACACAACTCATGCATCACAGAGATGTATAATGTTGGTAACAGGGATTGACTATAGCTGCAGTGCATGCAGTTGAGTGCCATATATCATGCATGTTGACATATTGGGTAATGAGAGGTATGTGTGTAATATCTTTGTGCAACCTCACATGTAAGTAAGTGTGTGTGTGTGTGTGTGTGTGTGTGTGTGTGTGTGTGTGTGTGTGTGTTTACAGTTAAGCAATGACATACAGGTCTTAATAGTGTGTTTCTTGTTTTCCCCTCACAGGTGGCGAGGTTGTTCAGGGTCCCTCCTGCAGGCAAACTGATGTTAGTGTCCATATAGACTTTGACAATGATGATAGGTGTGGTAAGGGACAGACAGGGTTGTCAGGGCCTGAAGCTGTGCCATCATTTGACATCCCACTGCTATCCACCCCATCCCCGCATACGGTCACATTGCCTATACATACCCCATCACCAATAGTTATAGATGAGGGACAGTTGGTGGGTTGGTGGCATGGGACAGGACAGTGTGGTGACTATAGCATGTGTGTCTGGACACAGCAGCCATAGCTGGATGCGTGGCGAGGTATCACACAGGAAGATGTACAGGGGTCCTCGTAGGAGGGCTGCTGGTCATCATGCCTCTGGCAGAAGTGCCACAGCTGGTGTCACCAAATGCATGTTTCAGGCCATCATGGAGGTGCAGGCACGTATGGAACGTTAAACCATGCAGGGTCTGAGGCTCCAGAGGGCTACTCATTCTGCTGCTATTGACAACATCCGTGATCTTGCAGGTGCCCACCGTTATTTTGCAGAGGTCCTGGATAGACAGTTGGGTGAGATGGTGGGAGTAGTGTGACAGCCACGTGGACATAGGCCAGAAAAAACAACAGGTTGAGGTCGACGTGGACATGCAACAAGTCAGAGCGGCTCCCGTAGTGGCAGTACCAGCACCAGCACTGCAGGAGGGGTGCTGTCCACACCAGAACATAGCAGCCCACTTGCACGTGGCCTGGCCGAATCCAGTGGACATATGTCATCATCAGGGGATAGTACCATATCTTGGCTTGTACCTGGTAGTGCCCATGGAACCCCTGGCAGGCACAGTTCTCATGTCTGTGGCCAGAAATGGTGAACTGCACAACCTGCCAGGCACGGTCTGCAGCTGTCTGACAAACCCCTGTATAGGGCAGCCACATGGCAGAACTGTGTGCATGCATACACACATCACCAACACAACTAGGGCATCTCCATACCTACACACACCACATCTGCACAGCCCAATTAATAATGAAACCCCCTAACACACACATATGATGTCAAACAAATGGCTCAGCCTCAGTCTCTAGCAAACCCACAACACACCCTGTGCATATGATGATACCTTTGTCACATCCCTGTCATCCATAACATTGATGTAGGGAAAGGCTAATATGGTTCTGATGCTCAGGTTGACTGTACTATGGTGTACCAATGTAATGCTGTGTAACATGTTTTCAGCACTAAAGTTTAATGCTTACATGTCAGGATGTGTAGCTGTCCAGCCATGATGCATTAGAGCTGTTATTAACACTGAGTGATTGTGGTCTCCATAATGTATTCCGTTTGTGTTGTAGGTGTCTTTGTGTCAGCAGGATGTTGGTCTGCTGTTTCCTACAAGGGGTATGGCACTGTGGTGATACTTTGACTGTGCCATATCCTGGGTACAGCTAAACACAAGTTACAAGTCTGTATAACAGTTACTGCATGTACCACATGCCTGATAAGTCTGAGGGGTGTATACAGGTGAGTGCATGGTGGATGATGTCAGCAGCCCTTCTATGGTGGACAATGGTAAGTGTACTGGATGGTACACACCACATGTTTGTGTATAACACACACATACAGAGGCTTTGGTGTTGATGCAATACACAGAGAATACTGCACACATGGATGTATGTACTTTTGCAAGGAACCTCTTTTAGCCTATGTAATTCCACCAAGACAGAACAGGCACAACATCACATTGGGAAATAATCAGTCTGCTAGTTTAATGTCACTGACAATGGTACTGGCAGGGTATATGTCCCCTTCCACAATGTAGTGCAATCCTCAACTTGGTAAACATAGGTGTGCTAGTGTGGGTGCCACAGACGTACCCTCTGGAGGGTGTGGGGTGGTGTAGATAGTGTGATTGACAACTACTTAACCTGTTAACATAAACTGTACAGTATTACAGCCAACTAAGCGGGGGGATACACTAAACAATAACCGCAATAATGGTGGCTGTGTCCACAACATCCACACCTAGCTATATATACCAACCCCAGTATCACTGTACAGATATACAGTGGGGAAGAGTGCATTTACACATCTACTACTAGTTTTGATGGAATGAATTTCCACAAGATGATACCTGTGAAATGGTAGCATTTGCCAGTCAGATGACCTCCTAGGAAATGTATTTTCTGCAATCTGAAGTAGATCCCTTCACATACACACACACTCTTACTTGGCAACACTGAGACTAGAACCCCATACCTAGGTACTTATTGCTATTAATGTGTGTGGCCTTAATTGCACACACCACACAGCTTTTAAGATGAGGTATATCCCAGGTTACTTGTTAAGTGAAGAACATCACCAGGCCTTGTACAGTATTGTAATGGGGGATGTACTGGTTGTTTATGAACAACACATAGTGTGACATACTGTCATATACACATTGACAAACACATAACAGTCATACACACATCTGAGAGACCTGGGTTTATCAGTGCTAACTACCATGTCAGTGTGTCCATTTTTTTACAAAGACATTGCACACAGCACATGCATCATTGGGCTGGATAGTCTAATCAGTTACCTGTATGGTTGATGGTGACAGGGATCCCCATACAGTGGACTTTGGGACATGTACTGGGGGTACCATGGTGTAAAGACAGTATACCCAGCACCCACACCCTACATTGGATATTTTACTCACTGAAACCCATGATAATACTCTGACATACCCACCATCACACATTGACCAGGACTGCAATACAACCCCTTGTCTATCTCAAGAGTGCTATTACAGGGATGTGCATCTATTGCACATGCCACAGGGATAGTAGGGTGATGCTTTGTCATGGATCTCCTATGGTCAGCAACATCACTATCCTTTATACTGTGTGGAAAGGTGTATTGTATAAGGAGAATATGGCCTCAGAATGCTCTATCCCAGAAATATACACACTTGCACACATACACACACTTGCCAGGACTCAGAGGGTAACCCATGCCTATCTACCCATTTGTACAACAGTGTTGTGCTGGTACTGCAAGCTCCAGGTAGCCCATAGGGTGAAGAGTGTAACAATGTACATGTAATGTCCATTACAGCAGCAGCCATATCTAACTATGGTAATGGAGGGTGTAGTGGGTGTGAAGGGCCTCAGGGTATTATCAACTACAGGTTTACAAACACACACACACTGTTATTCTCAGTAATGCACACTGACACATTTGTCAGTACTGGGGTCCATAGGTGCAGGTGTTCATAGGTTTGTACCAGGATATTGTCTATGGAGAGATGAGTAGAGTAGGGGATGTGGGTACAGTGGTATCATGCCACCTGCCATTTTCCATTAGGCCATCAATCAACTGATGCCATGGGAGCGATCCTCAGGGTGAGATTTAAATGCAACATCCAATCATCTGGTTGCCTCTTTCAGAGGGCCAGTGAGGTGCTCCAATTGACATGTATGCAACATGTATTACACAACATGATCAGTGTCTGTCTTGGAGACCTGAACCCAAGCATGTTCTGTTGACTGTGGTAGTGTAGTTGAGGTATCCATGGCATGTGGGGCATACAGGGTGGGGATTCCTAGCTGTGGCATCCATAACACAGCTGGGCAGACATGTCAGTGTCACTCAAGCACAGATTGCCTGTAAGCAGCCAAGATGGATATCTGTCATCTGCACATCTGTACAGAGGACAGACAGACATCAGCTAGCCAACTGGTTATGCACTAGGATGAATGTATTGACAGATAGACATCTGACACTGATAGGTATGTCATTACCACATGATAGCAGCCCTCATTTACATGTCCTATACACACAGTAGTCTACAGTTAATATCCACATGTCAGATCAATATCCAGTAACAAATTCTTAATGACACACAGCTCACACACCAAGAACATGATAGTGAGGACTCAGAGTCCATCTTTGCATGCAGGGATGTTTGGTTCCAGTACTACAATCTGCAATCTACTATTACTTGGGAAAGCACTGTCAACATTGATAATGTAATGATACACTACATGCAGTGTGACTGCATATAACCTGGGATACAACCCATGTATGAAACACATTCAAATGGAAAAGAGCATTGTACAAGCCATATGTACTCAGGTTTCCAAGACAGTAGACTCACACCCCTTGCTACTGCAATGACAGCACATAGACACATGTTATGTACATGGAATTAAATACTCTTATTAAAGATGCCATTATCCTGCTATTTTATTAGACTGGAATGTGATCACTGGTTACCAGAGCTGAGCTATGCTTAGCAGGTGTAAGCATTTCTTAAATGTAAATCAGATTTGCACACTGGTAAGCAAAGCTGAAATGGTGTAAGCGCCTATACGATTTAACCGTATGTTAGCATGCCCTTACCGTCGCACAAACCCGCACAAACCCACTTAAAGCTGTTCAAAACTGCCTTAACCACTCTATATCCAACAGCCCTTGTTTTGCCCCACAACAAAATTAACAGCCCTTGTTCTGCCCAGTAACAAAATAAACAGCCCTTGCAGGACTTGAACCCAGGACCCTGTATACTATAGTCACAACAGATAACCACTGAACCATCGTAGCTGTGAAGATGGTTGTTGTGTTTTCTAATATATCTGTCAGTACACATACTGAATAGTACTGAGCAACTGCTTTGACTTCTACAATTGTGTAGTACTTCTTAGTGATATTAGTGTTGAATCAAGTATGTTGTTATATCTAAATATACACATATCAGATAAATACGGTGTGATACATATGGGAAGGTATATACAACAGTCAGGTTTACACATAACAAGGATATGGATATATATGTACATATGTAGATATATGTATACACGTACATACACATATATATTTATATATATGTATTTATATGCATCTGTATATTGCGTTATACATATGGTCATATATAGATCTATCTGTATATATATGTAATCCCGAAATACTGAAACCCCGGATTTCAGTATTTCAAAATTACATAGCCGAAAACACTAAATCCCGAAATAGGTTCATAGGTTGGTACCAGGCTATCAGCCCTAGGGCCTATACAAGCCTAGCCATAACAATTCCCTGGCTATTTCTTCCCACACTATTTACTTACCTGGTTCCCTGTCTAGTAGGGCGAGTGATGTGATTCACCGGGGTGAATTTCCTTTCTTCCATCCAATCATCAAACCCCATAACCATGAAATATAAAATCCCAAATGTACAATACACATACAGCACACACACATACACATACATACAACTTCATCCCACAATCAAACATATAATCCTACACTGCTGCACCCCCCACACCCCCTGAATAAATATACTAATTCCGACATTGCACAAACAGACACAGAAAGGAAACTCACACATTTTACAGTCCCTCACACACACACACATCACAGTCACAACGCACACTGACACACACTAAAGCCCCCAACCAACATACTTGCACATATATACTTACCTAAACTTCCACCCATCCATTCACACACTGCACCACCAGAAGCACTAATTCAACATCTCCGAGCTTTGGGATTTTGAATTTTGCGCTTCTGGGGTTGTGTGATATTGTGATTCGGGTATAGAATTTCGAAATACTGAAATTTTGGATTTCAGTATTTCAAAATTATAAAGTGGACCCATATATATATATATATATATATATATATATATATATATATATATATATATATATATATATATATATATATACATATATATATATATATATACATATATTTATATATATATATATATATATATATATATATATATATATATATATATACACACACACATATATATATATATATATGTGTGTATATATATATATATATATATATATATATATATATATATATATGTGTGTATATATATATATATATATATATATATATATATATATATATATATATATATATGTGTATATAATATATGTGTACATATATATATATATGTATATATATATATATATATATATATATATATATATAAAAACAATGTTCTTGTTCCCATCCTACATTTTCCCCTAACTCACTCTCCCTCCATAAGCTATTACTTTCTGTAAATAAACTCGTAGTTGGTCTATAAGCTACAGCTCTAGCAAAGAATAAAAAATAAAACAAAATCCTCTGTACTACTATTATGTATGTATTTTGCACTCTGTGTATTACTATTATGTATCTTTACTGTCTGTATTTACTTTGATTTTCTGTACTATGTATGTATTTTGCATTCTGTATATTACTATTATGTATTTTTCTGTCCGTATTTACTTTGATTTTCTCTACTATTCTGGAGCTTTTCTCCCCAGGACTCCATTGAAAATGGGCTCTTCATGGCCCAATGGACTATCCTGGCAAACAAACTGCAAGTAAATAAAATAAATAAATATATATATATGTAAACATAGATATGTATATGTGTATATATGTAAACATATATATATATATATATGTGTATATGTGTATATATAAATATATATATATATATATATATATATATATAATCTATATATGTATGCATATATGTATATATATATATATATATATATATATATATATATATATATAATCTATATATGTATGTATATATATATATATATATATATATATATATATATAACATATGCCCATAACATATAGTGGAGTCATACCTCAGCACTAATAGTCAAAACCTCTTAGTGCAAGGGGATGGCACATGGAAGTATTGCAGGTATAAATGTAGACTGTTGCTACTGTAACAGGGGTTGTCTTAACAGAAATGTTGTGTGGGAAGTCAGATCTGATATTGACATGTACGCCATCAGTTACTGACAGACATCATAAGATCATCATAGTGCAGTGCCACACAAATCACAGTAATGATCATGTGGAATACAGCAGAGTTATGACCGATAAATGTGGACAGTCTGACACACTCTGTTCAATCCAGAGGTATACACAGAACCCCTTAGTGCAAGACATGTGGACCAAGCCTGACAAAGTGGATGTTTACAGCCATGTAAATGGGGATATCACGAAAATACTGAAATAGATGAGCTCACACAATTTATGCATTCACACACTCCTGTCTGTCCTGACACATAATAACTGAAGGAGCAGAGGTCACAAGCTCACATACTACCCACTAGTTAGTGACATACATCTGTACAGCATCCCACTGCTTTGTCAGAAATACACAACTGTGATGGTGGCCCAGCAACAATACATGTGACAAATATTTGGGCATAACATCACACTGGGTAAATACACTGAGCTGCTAGGTATGTCGCAAAGCACTGTGCAAACTACAGGCAGACTGCCACAACACTGGCTTACATTTCTTATGCGGAATACACATGCACCTGCAAATATAGCAGGCTCTACAGGCATTTAACAGCATGGAGTAACGGACACCTGTGTGAAAGTGCATACCCACTGTGATGCCCATGCCCTGGCCCAGCAATCAAGAAGCCTCAATCCTCACCATAAAAACCAGAGAGGGCATCTCATATATGAGGAAAGGATAACAAATACACACAGTAAAGTGAAATTTCCCTTAAGAGCACACAGAGATCATAATCAGTCCGGGGCTGGTTGCTCCCTTGCTCCCCAGGTCCCCAATAAGACTCCCAACTGGCACAGCTATAGGGTCCAGATCTCAGCCTAGCTGGGCAAGCTAAAATCTCCAGCACCCTCTCTGTCCAACCAGTGCTTCGTGTCCCTGCCCAAGTAGCTGACACACACACACACACACACACTTTGAGATAAGTGTTTACACAACCACACAGACACTTCTGGGGAAGGCTGGCACAGGTTCTCCAGCTGTGCCCCTTTTACCCAGACTATATGGTAGTATCCCGCCACCACCCAGCTAATAATTATCAGCTACTCAAAGGTCCTTAAAAGGGTGTCCAATTATTACTGTGCAATATTATTTTCCAATTGGTAAGTGTGACTAATCAGGCAAGGCTTATTAGAGTGGCTTTGTACAATAAACTCTATAAATATGCAATGTACTCTAGAGCTTAACTTATCTCTACACAAACCAGCCACAGTTAAAAGGTTTTAAAATATTTAATAATAAATAATTAAAACCACAAGACAATACTTTCTACTACAAAGTCAGTGCTAGTCTTAAGAGTTCAGAGATCACACAGAAATGCTTACAATAAATCAGTAGTACAGTTCTGACATCACAGAAAAACACATAGTCTAAACTTTCTAATTCCTAGCTATTGCTTCAAGAAAACACACTTCTAAAATAACTTACTTACATAGAGCAACAGGCAGTGCTGTGAGTTGGCTAGTCAGACAAAAATGCTTAATAATCTCTGGTTCTCACTGTTTAAATTGAAACTGCAGTCCTGCTAAACATTACATCATCTTTTACACTTTCCTGATGTTCCCAGGCTGACAGAAACTGCATTTACATTATTTTTCACTTAGAGCAATAAAGGACATTCCACATGTAAATTCTGGTCATTAACTTTATCCTTAAAACACTAGGCAGTATGCTTACCCCAGACTCATCGACTCCAAATTCTAACTTCAAAGGAACAGACATAAAGTAATTTTAATTTCAAAGGACCAACAAGACATGTTTGACTTAGCTTTCTTTACAGCAGAGGGCAATGTTGCCACATTGTTTTAGGTTCAACATTTCACAGTATTTACAAATTATAGAATTATGTACCAAATCTATTTGACTAGGCTGGCAGCCTTCATCCATCTCTACCAGTCTTCACATTTCTCCCCCCGGAGAACTCAAGCTAGTATTTCAAGTCACCCTTGAGAAACACCACTTGAGAGGGTCGGGTCTATCTGTGTGTACCTCACCTCATTCCCTGTCTTGAGAGCCCTGCGTTGGCATTGCTACTCCCACTGCGGTGCTGCACTGACATATCATATGCTTGTAACCACAGGCTCCATCTTAGCAACTTGGCATTTTGCTGACTGGCTCTGTTTAACCATGTTAGAGGGTTGTGATCTGTCATAACAGTGAATTTTCTTCCATACAGATAATGATGAAGTTTCTGCAGTGCCCACACTATGGCTAGACATTCCTTTTCTACAGCTGCATAGCATTCCTCCCTGGGTTGGAGCCTATACTGAGATAAACCACTGGGTGCTCTTCTCCCTCTGAAGAAATCTGGCTAGGTATAGCCCTCACCCCATGGTTTGAAGCATCCACCTGCACAACAAATTATTTGATTTAATCTGGACTGGCTAACACAGGGGGTCCTCACAAAGCTTCTTTAAGCTTCTGGAATGCCTGTGGACATGCTGGGGTCCACACTACCTTATCTGGCCTGTTCTTCCTTGTCAGGTCTGTGAGGGGAGCAGCTGTGGTACTATAACTGGGGATGAACTTTCTGTAGTACCCTGATGTCCCTAAAAATGCCCTCACCTGCTTTTTAGTAAAAGGTGTAGGCCATGCAGGGAAGTGCAGGCCCAAGAAGGGAAGACATCACTGATCAGTATCAGCAAGAAACTACATTCCCTCATAAAATCATCCAAGGCTAGCTTCAAAAGAAAATTTGCCATGGACTCCAAAGATAACCACAAGGCATTCTTTAGCTATGTCAAGAATCTAAATGGCAATTCTCAGATCTGCTTGGAGTTAGTGCAGAATGGCACAAAATACATTGAACTGACTGATATAGCCAACATCCTGGCAGACAGGTTCAGTGCAAACTTCACCCCCTCTCACCCCCAAAAGGGCCCATAACTATACCAGAAGAATGTAGTGCCCCTGAAATCACAGACACTCAGGTTAAAACAGCCCTCTCAAAAGCCAAAAACACAGCATCAATGGGACTGGATGGGGTCTCAGGCTGTGTACTACACAAGCTCAAAGATGAACTAACACCTCACCTAAACACACTGTTTAAACTCAGCCTCTCCACAGGCTATGTGCCCACAGAGTGGTGCACAGCAACAGTTATTCCACTCCACAAAGGTGGAGACACAATGGACCTCAGTAACTATCACCCTATAAGCCTGACTAGCTTGGTCTGCAAAGCTATGGAGTGCATCATCATGGATCTCATTAACAGAGACAGTGGGAACCTCCAAATACTGGACCCTACCCAGTTCGGCTTTATTAAGGGCAGATCATGCCTCCTAAACCTGGTGGACTTCTTTGAGACAGTTACCAAGGCTATAGATGAGAGAAAGATGGTCCACACAGCCTGCCTAGACCTTGCAAAGGCCTTCAACACCATTCCACACTCAGGTATTATAGACAAGTTCACCAGCCTGAACATAAACCTCTACATCATGAGATGGGTTGCCAACTGGCTCACGGACAGGACTCACATGGTTGTGGGAGCTAGGTCTGATTCTAAACCAATTACAAGTGGCGCACCCAAGGGCTCAGTCATAGGACCCCTCCTGTTTGGCATATACTTCTCAAAGGTACAGGCAAGCATAGGAGGACTATGGCTGACTAGTTTCGCAGAATACTGCAAACTAGGGGCTATAATTGACTCTCCGGCTGACACAGGCATCCTCCAAAAGGGTCTCACTGAGACAGATACCTAGTGTCAAAACCATGGCCTCAAGCTAAATGCCAAAAAGTGCATAGTCATCCCCTTTGGAAAAAACAAAGTACCCCCAAACTACTACATAGATGGTAGCCCCCTAAATATGGAAGACGTAATAAGGGATCTGGGAACCCAAGTAGATAGTAACCTCTCCTTTGATAATCACATTGCCAAAGTGGTTAGAAAATCCTTCTATGTGGCCCACCTAATCACAAAAGGATTTGAATCCAGATCAAAAGAGGTCATTGGGCCCCTCTCCACATCACTCATCAGACCCTTCATAGAGTACAATGCCCCATTTGGGATGTACCTTACAAGACACCTGCAACAACTGGAAAGACCACAGAAGTACCTCACCCAGAGGATCACTGGCCTTAAGCAGATGCCCTACGCAGCTCGACTGAAGAAACCCCAGCTGTACTTGGTTGCATACCGCCTACTTAGAGGTGATCTCTGCCTGATATTCAAGGCCATGTCTAACCCAGAATTGATGGACATGCTCCACCTAAAGAAAACCATATCCCCTCGAGCCACACACTCCAGGGATCTAAATCTCACCACAACAATAAATAGGACATGCTGGAGGGATAGATTCCTGTCCCAGAGACTTCCCATGCTCTGGAACAAGATTCCAATCTACATTAGGCAGAGCTCCTCACTAACCCTCTTCAAGAGAAACCTTTACAAGTGGATGGGAAACTGAAAGTTTACCCCAGGGATCACTTGAATGGCTCTGTTGGACAGAGGCACAGGGAACTAATCTAAGGGGGCAGCAAAAGCCAACATATTCCAGCTAGGCTTATAAATGCCTTCGGGCAGACAGCCTAGCATCTACCTATGAACCTATGAACCTATGCCTGAATGGCTTCCACTTTGGCAGGTTCTGACCTTATATTACCACTCCCCACTCTATGTCCTAGGTAGGAAATCTCTGACATACCCACATGACATTTGCTCATCTTAAGGGTCAACCCTGTCCTCTGTAGTCTGCCCAGCACCTCCCTGACATGCTGAAGGTGCTCTGGCCAGGAATGGCTGTAGATGGCAATATCATCCAGGTAAGCAAGGGCAAACTCTCTTGCTTCTGCAAGGATATGATCTACCAGCCTCTGCAAAGTCACTGGGGCATTCTTCACCCCAAAGGGCATCTTTGTGAATTCATATAAGCCAAAAGGAGTCACAAAGGCTGACTTCTCTCTAGCACTGGGAGTCAAGGGCACCTGTCAGTAATCCTTGGTATGATTGATAGTTGTAAGATGCTTAGCCCTACCCAGCTGCTCTAGATCCTCATCTGTCCTAGGCATGGGGTAAGCATCCGACTCTGTGTGACTATTTAATTTCCCGTAGTCCACACAGAACCTGGTGCTGCCATCCTTCTTTGGCACCAGCACCACTGGGAAGGCCCAGGGACCGTTGGTCTCTTGAATCGCCCCTATTTCCAACATCTCCTGTCCCTCCTCCCTCAGGCTCTGTCTGACTCTCTCAGACACCCTATAAATGGCCTGCCTAATAGGCCTTTGGGGTCCTGTATCCACCTGGTGCTGCACTAGGTGGGTGCATCCTGGTTTCCCAGTGAACAGGTCCCCAAATTCCTGCAACACTGCTTGGATTTCTCGAACCTGGGTAGGAGATAGCTGCTGGGACATTGCTACCACTTACACTGAGGTTTCAGCCCGAGCCTCACTGAGGAGATCAGTCCCCAGACTCCTGCTGCAATCTACTGCACAAGCTCAGCACAAGGGCCTCCCTATCATGGTAAGGTTTCATCATGTTAACATGGCACAATATGTGCCCCTGCCTTCTGCCCAGCAGTTCCACCATGTAGTTAACATCACTTACCGTTCTTACCACCTTGTAGGGTCCCACCCAAGCTGCTTGCAGCTTGTTGAGTCTGACAGGAATGAGAACCATTACCTGCTGCCCCACAGCATACTCTCTAGCTGGAGCATTCCTGTCATACCACACCTTTTTCTGTTGTTGGGCTTCTGCCAGGTTCTCCTGGGCCAAGCCCATGAGTTCCCTGAGCCTTGTCCTGAGGTTTAGGACATATGCCGCAACAGACTCCTTGTGAGACTCGCACTCACCTTCCCACTCATCTCAAATTAAATCTAGTGGTCCCCTCACCCTATGCCAATACAGCAACTCAAAGGGTGAAAAACGTGTGGATTCCTGGGGATCCTCTCTGTAAGCGAACAACAGATGGGGCAAATATTTGTCCCATTCCCTCTTAAACTGATCTGCAAATGCCTGTAGCATGGACTTGAGTGTAGAGTTTAACCTCTCAACAAGACCATTAGTCTGGGGATGATAGGGGGTGGTCTTCATGGACTTCCACAGACAAGTCACCAGGTCTGACATGAAATTGGCACCTCTGTCAGTCAGCATTTCTTTTGGGAAACCTACCCTGATGAAAATCTCTAACAAAGCATTTGCCACCTTGTCTGCCTCAATGGAGGACAAAGCCACTGCCTCAGGGTATCATGTAGCATAATCCACTACCACTAGGATATATTTTTTCCATGTGGAACTTGGGGTACTCAGAGGACCCACAATATCCATAGCTACCCTCTAAAATAGCTACCCTCAAAAATGGCTCCGCAATCACAGGCAAAGGCATCAAAGGAGCTCCCATCTTGTCTCCTGCCTTGCCTACCTTTTGGCACTGCTCACAGGTCCTGCAGTTCCCTGTTACATCTCTGGAAATTCTAGGCCAATAGAAGTTCTGCATAATATGCCTCTTTGTACGTTTTATGCCCATATGACCTGCAAAGGGAATATCATGGGCTATGGCTAGAAGTGCCAGACAGTGGGCTCTAGGCACTACCAACTGCTGTACTCTCTCCCCTTCTAACCCTCCCTCAGGGGTCCACTCTCTGTATAGTAACCCTTTGTCCCAGTATACAGATTCCCTCTTTCCTTGAGAATCAGGTGCCTCCCAAGCTACCTGCCTCAGGCATTGCAATGTAGGGTCTGAGAGCTGAGCCTGTCTCAACTCTCTCCTTGTAACCCTTCTCAGCTCCCCTTCCACAGGAAGTTTGGCATCCTCTGACAGTGGTGCCTCACTGTCAGCCTGGGTACTACTACTCACCTCTACCTTTGCAGTCACTCTGTCCAAGGGACCAACAGTACCCCCAAGCAGTTGTGGCTCACCTTCAGTCTCACTGCTATAGTGTAGCTCACTCCCTGAAGTAACCACCTCACCAGTCCTGGCTGCAAGTATGCAGTTTGTCTGGGTCTCACCCAGGCTACCAAACCCACATGCTTGTCTCCTAGCCTGACTGCATGCAACTACATAAGCACATGGTACTGCCTCATCCAAATTCTTCCCTATCAGGACATCTGCAGGATGGTAGTTTAGTACCCCTGTTTTCTCAAGACAACCTACTATTGGCACTTTGTCTTTCCCACTTACTGGCTCCCTCACCTTTGGTTCCTCACCTTGCCTCTGTGGATACCTGTATGCCACATGGCCCCACTGGTTGCATTCAAAACATTTAACCACAGCTCCTGGATGTGTACCTGGACTAGTGGCTTCCCCTGCTACTGGCAGATTCTGTTGGAGCAGTCTGTGCTGCCCACCATTGGTTCCTTTAGACCCATGAGCAGTACTGGGGGCCCCCTTTCCTGTGCAGGGCTGCCCTGCTTGCCAGGTATAGGTCACCCCTTCTTCTCCAACTCATCTGAAGTAGCACATTGTCTATCAGCTAACCAGCTCCTCATGTCCTCAGGCAAAGTGCTAAGGGCTTGTTCCATCACCAAAAGGTCTGCCAGCCCTTCAAAAGTGGTTACCTGACATTCACTCACCCACCTATGGAAATAAGTGCTCAATTCAGCAACATTTTCACACACACTTTCATCTGCCTTGCATCTATGCTCATGAAACTTTTTCCTATACATTTCAGGTGTTAGCTTAAACAGTTCTAAAAGACATTTCTTAACAGCAGTGTAATCAAAACATGAAACATCAGACATTTTAGCTAATGCAGTTACAACTTTACCATGGAGTAAGAGCGTCAGGAACTGTACCCAGAGCCCTTTGTCAACTTCATGCTGTTTACATATCCTCTCAAACACATGAATGAAAGTATCAACATTATCCCCCTCTTTAAACTGCAGAAGAAATGTACTGACCTTTTGTGCTTTTGGGGTCTAATTACTCACTTCCCCATTACCTACATGACTCTAGTGAAGAGTCAGCATCTCCTTCTCATGCTGCCTCTGTCTTTCCTTTTCCTCAGCTTCCAAACATAACAGTTTCTCGTTCTCCTCAGCCTGTAGACTCCTCAGTCTCTCCGCTGCTTTTACCTCCAAATGCCTGGCCTCCAACTCAAGTCTCTTTAGCTCCAGCTGGATTTTTAAGTCCACTGCAGAAAGGTTGAGCTGTCCATTCTCCGAGGGAATTATATTTCCACTGCCAGTCTGATTGTCCTCTTGGTTGCTGTTTTCTGATGCAGCTATAACCAAGGCTGCAATCAGGTCTGCCTTAGTCAGGTTTCCATGAACCAGTCCCCTAGCCTGGCACATCTCCGTCAGCTGGCTCCTTGTCAGCTTTCCATACTGCTCTACTGACATGCTGCCTGCTCACCCTGACTAACTAAGGTAACAAAAGAAATAAAACAATTATGATCTGAACTCTGAGTATTCACTGCATGGCTGTTTTAGAGTACAAAACACCTTCAAAGCTCACTGTACACAAGCTACAGGATTCACTTTTCCCACACCAATACAAGCCAATTAGTATTTGCCAACTAATATGTGGTGTGGATCTCACTGCTGCCAAACATAAATGTGAGGATATCCCAACCACTGCCACCAATTAATATGTGAGGTGGATATCCCAACCACTGCCATCAATTAATATGTGATGCCTGTGCCCTGGCACAGCAATTAAAGAGCCTCAGTCCTCACCACTAACACCAGAGAGTGCATCTCATATATGAGTAAAGGATAACAAATACACACAGTGAAGTGCAATTTCCCTTATGAGCACACAGAGATCACAGTCAGTCTGGGGCTGGTCACTCCCTTGCTCCCCAGGTCCCCAATAAGACTCCCCACTGGCACAGCTATAGGGTCCAGATCTCAGTCTTGCTGGGCAAGCTAAAATCTCCAACACAGTCTCTGTCAAACCAGTGCTTCGTGTCCCTGTGAAGTAGCTGACACACACACACACACACACACACACACACACACACACACACACACACACACACACACACACTTTGAGATAAGAATTTACACAACCACACATACACTTCTGGGGAGGGCTGGCACAGGTTCACCAGCTGTGCCCCTTTTACCCAGACTATACGGTAGTACCCTGCCACCACCCAGCTAATAATTATCAGCTACTCAAAGGCCCTTAAAAGGGTGTCCAATTACTACTGTGCAATATTATTATTTTCCAATTGGTAAGTGTGACTAAGTCAAGACTTATTAGAGTGGCTTTGTACAATAAACTCTATAAATATGCAATGTACTCTAGAGCTTAAATTATTTCTACACAAACCAGCCACAGTTAAAAGGTTTTAAAATATTTAATAATAAATAATTAAAACCACAAGAAAATACTTTCTACTACACAGTCAGTGCTAGTCAAGAGAGTTCAGAGATCACACAGAAATACTTAAAATAGATCAGTAGTACAGTTCTGACATCACAGACAAACATTTAGTCTAAACTTTCTAATTCCTTGCTATTGCTACAAGAAAACACACTTCTAAAATAACTTACTTACATAGATCAACAAGCAGTGCTGTGAGTTGGATAGTCAGACAAAAATGCTTAATAATCTCTGGTTCTCACTGTTTAAATTGTAACTGCAGTCCTGTTAAACATTACATCATTTTTACCCTTTCCTGGTGTTCCCAGGCTGACAGAAACTGCATTTACATTCTTTTACACTTAGAGCAATAAAGGACATTCCACATGTAAATTCTGGTCATTAACTTTAGCCTTAAAACAATAGGCAGGATGCTTACTCCAGACTCATCGATTCCAAATTATAACTTCAAAGGAACAGACATAAAGTAATTTTAACTTCAAAGGACCAGCAAGAAATGCTTGACTTAGCTTTCTTTACAGCAGAGGGCAATGTTGCCACATTGTTTTATGTTCAGCATTTCACAGTATTTACAAATGATAGAATTATGTACCAAATCTATTTGACTAGGCTGGCAGCCTTCACCCATCTCTACCAGTCTTCACACCCACAACCAATCTGAACACAGCCACAGTTCACATATGGTAAGCATACTTAATATTACAGTATATGGACTGTCTGAACAACACCATCCTCATATGTGCCACTCACACACTAACCCTACATATACTGGGCCAATACACAATGTATTCCAATGCTTGACTGTGGTATGGGACATGTGTCGGTCTGGCCCTACAAACATGTACGCTGATAGGGTACCATACACTGGAGCAGCATGCAACATCAAATAGAACAGGACCAGGAACAATGACATCTACCACAGTCTGTACACAGGCCAAGGTACATATTCACAATACACACTCTGTCAACAATCACCATAAGTACACAAACCTCACTACTATACACACTACAAGAGAATGCCCAGGTTTTGTCCTCAAATATATGGCCTACTATACATAACATGTCTAGCAGTCTGATACCTCACTGGCTTGTTATCAGATATGATGTCAGTAAATAATGATGTACTGAACATATGTACCTCTTACTGCATGACATATGTACAAAGGTTGACAGGGTTGTCACTGGAGGCACAAACACAGGGCCAATATTGATGTGTTGCTGTGATAAACCCATACATTTACTGGTATAATAGGATTTGTTGTAGCATATGTCTTCTGAGGGATATGAAGTCAGTAACTCACATGGCTGTCACCATTTACTGATTGCAATCCTTAGGGTATGCTACTGCATTTCTAAAGACAGGAAATGTGTGAGTAACACAACACATGTAAGACTTTAATCACTGGCCAGTCTGCAGATAGCCCTACAGGTGAGAGTTTCCTCAACAACATAACACTGTCATGACAGATATTAAATCATGTAGAACAGCCATATCCACACAAACCCTGTTAAACCAACATTACTTCAAATGTAGAAGAGCAATACTTACAGTCTGTCCTCATGTCTGGAACACCCCCCTCCTGTTTGTTGGCCTGTCTCCACAGTGTATGTTGTAAGAGGTATATCGAACTACCCCCTGTGATGCTGTTTGTCAAACACCCACATGAAGTCCTGTTCACAGTGAAGGAAAAGGGCCAAAACCCACATGAAGTGCTTAGTTATAGGAGTGTGTTTCCATGCAATTGGCTATAAGAATGAAACCACAGCTGTTCCACATGCAATTAGCTACTGGGGGACTGCAATTTGTGCACCGGCCATCATTTGATGATGAGCATCATTTACAATACTCAAGCTGCTGCCAAAGCAAAGCAGGTGTACTTTTCCACATCCACCAGAGAGGGAGTGAGAGAGACCGACAGAGACAAAGTAAGAAAGGAAGGGAGTAGGAGTGTAAGAGCCAAGCATGTTTGTGTATGATCCATGGGTGGAGAGTGGTATCTGGGCATTATGATGGTTGCCTATATTGTGTACTAATCCATACTGTCACATGGTAATTGCACATGGCTGCCCATATTTATGGCTGAGGATTGTCGGCAACAATCTCTACAATGTTTGGAAAATGTTGGCCTTGTAATGTTGACAATGGGACATGTAGCTCCTCAATATAATGATGTGGCAAAACCTACACTGCAATGGACCCTGTCATTACACAATCACTCCAACACCCACTGATAAGACACACTTACCAGTACTGAGTTTCAGACCCCTACCTGACTATGTATTGCTATTACATTGTTATGCAGTTATTGCACACGCCACAGAGCTTACATGTTGGAGAGCTGTCCAAAGGTATCTTTGAAGGTGAGTGACATCAGCAACAGTGATAAAGGAGGGATAAGGAAATTGTAGTACATGTGACTACCCACAAAAGCATGTGTCAAGGAAGACACAACCACACTCTCTCAGGAAATCATACACATTATCACAGGTGTGTGTGCAAAGCATGACTGGTGTGCAATGTGGGGTGTGTGCACAGACATCTGCGACTAACAGATATGTATGGTCTCCTGTTGTTCTCAGACATGGGCTTCATTTTAAGTGTGGCAGCATGTCCAGTATGACCCTTCTGTATTTTGTTGTCAGACATGGGCTTTGTTTCTCTAAGTGTGGGAGCATGCCCAGTATGACCTTCTGTATTGAGTGTGTGAATCCATTCCAGGTAGGTTGTACTCCAGTGCAGGCATTTGTGTTCTACACCTATAGCTAGCAACCTGTTTCTGCATGATATCTATAGATAGGTTGAAAATATGGAGTCACAATGGGCAAAGGATAGTGGGATATTGTAACTAATTGTGTCTGTGCTGCTTCTGCTTACATGGTTTTGGTGTTAGCAGAGATATTCAGACATATGTACTGTTTTACACTGTGATGTATTATGTCATCAACTACTGACAGATATACTTATTTGCTCACAGTAATTTCCTGGGGAATACAAGATGAATGAAGCTGTGTCCAGTATTGTGGTCTGCAGCCTATATATTCTTGCACACTCATGCCATTCTTGAGGGGGAGCAGAACATACTACTCCATTCAGAACTTGATAGGGAGAGTGACTTACCTGTGGCTGTGCCAGTATTGAGGATGGTGCTGGAGGGCTGACTATGTTGGATGCACATAGTACAATCTCTATACATGGTTAAGCACAGGTAGTGTCATGTTTGGCATCCCTTTTACTGTATGTGCGAGTTGGAGAGAGGTGTCATTCCTTGGGTTCCTGCCGTGTCAGTGTATGTGCTATGCATTGCCTCTTTGCCAAGGCATGGGCATACTGGGCATGCCTCCTTCTGCCTACAGGTGCAGGCTTAGGTTGTTCCTCCTCCAAGTCAGTCTGTGCATGTGCTGACCTTGACAATGATGGGTGGACTGTGTGGCCCTGCCCCATGCTGTTCCTGTTGCAGCTGTTTCTGCAGGATCATATTGTGTAGCATGGCACATACAATGACAATCTGGGTACATGTAGCTGGAGAGTACTGCAAGGCTCCACCGGGTATGTCCAGGCACTGGAACTGTGACTTGAGCATCCAAAACACACGCTCTATTGTGATTCTGGTTTGTGAGTGTGCCTCATTATGGAGTTCTTTTTCGGGTATGTGTGCATTTCTGATGGGTGTCATCAACCAGGGCTCCAGTGCATAACCAGCATCCCCCACTAGGTGGCCATATGAGATGTCTCCACTGGCAAATCTCTGGTACAGCTGCATCATATGCCAAATGTAGGAGTAATAATACCTTCCAGGGCAGCCAGCACACACATTCATTATAATGTCCTGGGCATCGCACATGACCTGGCAGTTGATGGAGGTGAAGCCCTTGCAGTTTATGTAGATCCTACCCCACTCGCTGGGTGGTGCTTTGTTGTGTATGTGCATGCAGTCTATAGCACCCACTACCTCAGGGTATTCTGCTATTTGGTGGAAGAGATGCATATTGCTGGTCAATGCCTCATGGGTGTTGTGGAAATATATGTGCTCACCGGCATGTGCTGACATGGCATCCAGGAACTGGTGGAGTACCCTGGATGCTGATGCCTGTAAGATCCCCATGGTATCCCCAGTTGGTCTTTGGAAGGTACCTGTGGCTAGTATTCTTAAGCCTACACATACCCTGGTATGCACTGGGATGGGTTCCCCTCTGTTGGCTCTGTATGTGACACGTGACCAGCACAGCTCAACAATTTGCTGTAGGAGGTCCCTGTCCACCCTATAGTGCTCCACTGTCTCCAGCTCATGTAGCCTCTGGTAGGTTACCCTGGGTCTGTACACTCTTCTCCTTCTCCTTCTCCTCACTGTGGATTGGTCGTCAGCTTTCTTATCCTCATCACCCCCAGCCTCTGCCACATATTAATTTATGAGAGCAAAAGCAGCCTCTATCATTTTGTTGCTTTTGTTAGGTAAAATTTCCCTGTTTGTTTTCACTGGTGGTATACATTTTTTAGGAAAAAACAGAGGGAAAGGTGTTTGGATAGTTTATAGTAGTGTGCTGGGCGGGGATACATTTCACCTGCCAGCTATGCTAGTTCTCCTTGATTACCTTCCTACTGCTGTTTTCCCTTCCCATGCCTTCCTGTTTAAGCCCTGAGGTGCACCACACAAACCTAGTGCTCAGATGTAAAAAGAACTGCTATTTCCTGGTTTATTTATTTATTTTTTTGTTTAAAACCCAGTGCGCGGCATGCACACCCATTTAGGCAATGTAAACACTGCTAGGCAGCCTCAGACACACCCCTTCCTTAGCTGTGCTTAGCTAAGGGCAAACACAGGCCACAGAGCTCCATTAAGCTTACAGCATGCATGACACACCCCCTTATGAAGTCATCTAGCTCTTAGACTTACATCATGGTATTACTGCACCTACACAGTTGGGTGCAAGCTAGCACTGATGGGAAATCTGTGATCCAGTATCATTCCCCTCATTTGCATAGAATTGACTGCTAATGCAGTACTGTTTAAGGGTAAACTCTCCTCTCACCTCCCCATCAGACTTGGAGTCCCCCAGGCATCAGTACTAGGTCCCCTTCTTTTTTCCATCTTTATAAATGAACTTGGTGCAGTCATTCCAGAGGCTACCTGCATTCAATATGCAGATGACGCAACCTTGATCTGCTCTGCCTCCTCCCCTACAAAACTTACTACAATAACCCAAAACACCTTCAAAAAGGTTGAAAATTGGCTATTAAACCAATGATTAATACTAAATCCCAACAAAACTAAGTTACTTCTCTTCACCCCAACAAATAGAACCAAATCACCATCATTCAACATAACAGCTAATAATGGCACCATCATCTCCCCAGTAAATCAAACTAAACTGTTGGGTGTCATGATCGACGACAACCTTAGGTTTGATGTACACATCAATCAAACCATAAAAACTATCAATAAGAAATTTGGCAGCCTCTATAGGATCAGATCATTCCTAACCCCACAAGCAAGAACTGCTATTGCCCGCTCCCATCTTCTATCAACCCTTCTCTATGCCTCCACTCTCTTCTCCCACCTGAGTAAAACCGATCTCAAAAAATTGTCAACATGCTACAACCACATTGCTAGATTTGCAACTGGCACACCCTACCGGACCCACCACTGTCTGAACCTGAATCTCCTGGGCTGGCTGGAACTACACCAACTCCTCCAGCTCAACCAGCTCATAGTTGCCCATAAAATACTCCACCACCCAGACACTACTCCAGCCCTCAGAAACATAATCCGCCCTTATAGTAACAATCGGACACTCCGATCATCCACCAAACTTCTAGTACTTATGACCAAATCAAACCATGCTGCAGGTGACTCCCTCTTTGCCAACTCTGTCGGTAAATACTGGAACTCACTACCAGATGACATTACCCAAGAATCTTCGCCAACGTTATTTAAACACAAACTTAAAAGCCACCTTAAGTCACATTGGCTATGTCCCTGTACCAACCCTGACTAGTACCCCTTACACCCCCTCCACCTCACTTTAACTTCAAACAAACTACCCTACCAGTCCATCCAAACAAGTTGATCAATCATACTAACTTATCTAGGTATTGTTGCCTTAATAAAATATCCTAAACCCTAGGTAATAAGGTAACAATTACCTACTACCACAACTTAAAGTATGTCTCTTGCCTCATGGATAGATGTATTCTGCTATGCCTGTAATCAGCCTGTATGTTCTGTAACTGAAATTATTGTACTATCGGTTTTTCTTTCTGTATTCACTGTTACTTAATGCTATCTACCTAAAATTTGTAAATTGTTATGTGTCTGGAGCTTTTCTCCCCGTGACTCCGCTGAAAATGGATATGTATCCAGTCGGACCATCCCGGCCAACAAATGTAAAATAAATAAATAAAATAAATAAATAAATAAAATAAAATGCATGGGCACAAAACCGACAATCAGCTGTCCCCCTTAGCAACCCTATTCCATGGTCTTGTGTTATACATGCCACTGACTATTATGGCAAAATTATGATTTTAGTTTAAAAGCTTATTTCCAGCTTTTTTTATTATTTTCAGGCCAATACGTTTTGCGCACCACTGCCCTACGCTTAAATGGCCGAAATCAGCCAGGAAAAAAAAGTTATTTTTTATAATTTTGAAGCTAGTTTTCATGCCTATGGCCATATATTTGGCCTTTGGCATGCCTAACCCTTATAATACATGCTTTTTTTACAAGCTGTCATGCCTCCATTTTATAGTTTGCAGAAATGTATTCAGCTACTGGGTGAATACATTTCTACAGTCTACACTATTCCTGCATGGATGCCTTCCTGCCTGCTTCCTGGATCACTAATTCACCTCATTTGCATGGTTTTCACCAACAAATGAGGTAATTATCATACAGGAGCTGCGTTCGTGCAGGAATAGTGCAGGAGTGCTCGTGCACATCCCTGGAGCTCATTCCTGGATTGCACGTCAGCCATATTGCCTGCAGCAGCTCTTGCACTATTCATGCACACTGTGCAGAGCTTGCTGAACCTTGGGGAAAGAGTCTAAAATGTCTAGTTTGAAACACTAATCAGAAACATATTGTTACCCCACCATTGACCCACTAGAAAAAATGCACTTTGGTATTAAGTCAGATTATACTATTACTGAAGAATTAGAAGACATATATCATTTGTAGTTATTTAAAAGGGAAAAGTATGTAAAGTACTTATGGGGGGAGAGAAAAGGAACATTAGTAACAAAAAATAATAGGAAGAAAGGAGAGGGAGAGAGAGAGAAAGAGAGAGAATGTTATTTAAATACTTAGTTCTATATGTAATTAGAATAAGTAGATATAGAAAGGAAAAGAGAAAGCTAATAATAAAGATGATTCACATTACCTTACAGCATAGAGATTTTCCAGAATCAAATATATTATGATTCATAAAACAAAGCATTTAAAATTAGAAGGAATGTATTCATTTGTCCTTTAATTACTTAGTTTTGTTTGCTCCTTCCTTCACAGACCATCCATTTTTTGTTGCCTGTCTCTTCAAACTCTGGGATGGCCATTCCATTTCATTTATGTCCAACAGTATTTTCTTCTTTTGAATAGATTCTACTGCTTCTTGTAGGGAATCAAAGATCTTCACTCCTTCTGGCAAGGTGATTTTTATTCCTGCAGGAAAAAGAATTTGAATTTTTAATATTGGCTTTTTTCAAGGGCTTAATTAAAGGAACACACTCCTTTCTTCTGGATATGACTGTAGAGGTGTAGTCATTGTCAAAACGAATACCTTTTTCACCCATCTTGATAGGGGAATTAGTCCAAGCTGGTTTGAGCACTAAGTCTTTGTCTTGCAAGGAAAGAAATCTAACTATTATAGACCTGGGTTTAGATGAACTCAGAGATGAAGCTGAATTTGCCAGGAACCAATGAGCCCTCGCAATTCCAAAAGAGAGGGATTCAAGCAAGTTTAGTGCTGTTGAAAACCACTTATTGAGGAATTGAATCATGTTAGCACCCTCTTCTTTCTCAGGAATTCCATATATTCTTATGTTATTACTCCTTTATCTACTTTCAAGGTCTTCCAGTTTCTCAATCAGCCTGGTGTTTTGTTTCATAAAAAATTCATTGTTATGTTCATTCAAAGGTGTGCCTTACTTTTTGTGAATTTTATCACCAAGTTTATTATTATCAATTTGTATTTGTTTTATTACTAATGTTGTCTTACTTGTATTCTTTGTGTTTATTAAAAGTATGTCTCACTGTTATGTTCTATGTGGAGCTTTTCTCCCCGGGCCTCTACTGAAAATGGAGATATATCCAGCTAGACTAGCCCGGTCAACAAATGTAAAATAAATAAATAAAAATAAATAATAAATTTTCTGTCACTCTAGTATCCAGGTCAGTTACTTTTTACTCTAAGGCAAGAATCTGTTTAGATTGCTTTTTTCTTCTGAGTTGTTTTCGATTACCATAATTTTAGCTATTTCACATTTAACATAAGTTTCTTTTATTAAAGATAAGTATTAGGATTGTTTATTTCTAGATACAGTTCATTTAATAGTGAAGAGAGACTATCAGAGCTTTGAACAAAGGTGAAATCATTAGTGTATTTTAATAGCAGTGTGGCTACAGTGTGTCTGTGCATTAGACTGATGACATATATATATTTTATATTTTATTTCCCTTTTGTTTACTGGGAAAGTCAGCTGGGTTGTACAAGAAAATCCATTTTCAGCAGAGGCCCAGGGATAAAAACTCATTTAACAAAGAAGTGTAAGTACGAGAATTTACAATTTAACAGATAGGATAAGTTACATGGTATTTTACAATTATGACAGTTATAAAAAATGTTATTAACATCATAGATGGAAACTATTTCATTAAGGCTGGAATAATGAGAATTTGCATTGTAATTGTGAATTGTGAATTGTACTAACTAACATATTATAAAATAAGTTCACATTGTGATAGTGAATTACAAAGTAGGTAAAGCATGTGGTTTATTGCAAACCAGGCTTAAGATTTAACAGTGAGTATCCAGATTAAGGTGATATATGTAACAAACCTACATCTAATGGTTGAGATGGTATTAGTGTGACATAAGGGAGATGTAGAGTTTAGAGTTAATGGCTGATTTTACTGTGGTGCTTTGAGTGAAGTAACTGGTCTAGAGTTTGGAGCAGATTTAGGGATAACTTTGTAGTTGCTTGGTTGCAGCTGCACTGAGGTGAGTTGTGAAGTATAGATTTTAGTTACTTTTTAAATTTGTGTTTGGATTCAATTTGCCTGGTGTTATTAGGAAGGCAGTTCCAGCGTTTAGTTACATGGTTAGAGTATAGGACATACCCATAAGAGTGAGGGAAGAAAAGCAATAGGACATGACCACCACGTAGCTCTCTATGACATCAGCATATAGTTAGTTAAAAAGATACATATAACAAAGTAAAACTTTATTAAGTAGACATAAAACTAAATAGTTATTAAAAATCTGGATAAGCGCATCAGCATATATCTTTCATCAGATCCTTCCTGTAGTATCATCAATTCCTTTACTTCAACAATCACTGACACAATCTAAATGCAATACAGTGCTAACTCCCAACTTCTCAGCCAATCAGAATCATCTAGAGAGTGGCTGCCCTTTTAATATTGGTTTCAACGGAATAACCTCATTGAGTCCAGGGGATGGTCAGTACAGGTATCAGCTATCCACTGTATTTCAATAATCTCCATCTTATTCTTTATATCACATCATCTTTGACTTATCAGAACAACCTCATATGCCATAAACTTAAAGCTCTGGATTTTGTTAGCCATTGTAGGATACGACAATACATTCATTTTAACAGCATTTTTAATATCGTTCAAGTGATGAAGAATTCTTTCATTAAATAATCGAGTAGTTTTACCAGTATAAAAACTTGGACAATGTGTGCATGTCGCTACATATATAATATGTCTACTATTACAGTCCAAATAATTGTTCAACCAATAGGTCATACCAGTAAATGGGCAGATAAATTGATTGGTATTATTTATATATGTGCATGCCTTGCACCTTCCACAAGCAAATGTCCCTTTTCTTGATGCAACTCTTGGCTTCAGTGTCCTTTCCCTATGACATAATAGTTTTTTCAGCTCTTTTTATTTTTAAATGAAAAACTAGGTGTAGCTCCTACTATTTGTCTCAGATTCTCCTCAACAATTAGGACCAGTTCTTCTTAATAATTTCACAAATCTGTGTAGCATCTGAACTATATGTAAGAAAGCACTTGTAATGTGCACCTTCTTCTTTCCTTCATCTTATCAATATTTTCTTTTGTTGGGCATCTAGAGAAATATGGTTGCCCTTTATTCTTTCTCATCTCATTAATCTTGGGACTGTCAAATCTGACCTCTTTCTTCTTATATCCTCTGTCATACACATTTTGTTCCAAATTCCTCTTTTCTAGATCAAAAACTGCTTCATTGGTACATAGCCTCAAGACATGAAGGAGCTGATTCTCAGTTATATGTGAGAACATGTGTCTCAAATGCATACTTGATCTTTGTAGGAAATGATTCCTTCAGGTATCTTTCATATACAGGGAAATGTTGATCCCTACTAAAGGATCTGGCATCAATTTAAAATCCAAAAATTGCATCTCAATGGCTGATGCATGTACCACAAACTCAAGGAATGTGGTTGTTTTAGTCAAATAGCTAGTAAATTCAGAAAGTTGTTCTTCTCCTCCCTTCCAAACAAGAAATATATCATCCACAAACTGACAATAGAAAATAATTTTATCTCTCCAAGGATTATCCTCATTAATAACACACTCAGATTCCCACTGAGCCGTTACCATATTGGAGTAACTATTGGCACAAGACGCGCCCATAGCTACTCCCCATTTTTGCCAATAATAATGATTTCCATAGGTGAATACATTGTTCTCTGAGATGGATTCCAGCAGCTTACAAATCTTCTGAACAGCCATCCCATCCAGTTCAGATCCAATAAATTTATTTACCGCTGTTATCCCATAATCATTTGAGTATCACTGTGAAAAGACTTCTTACATCCATAGTGACCATCAACAGGCCTGTTAGTCATTCCGCTTCAGCTAATTGCTGATATAGAATCTCCAAAAAATGGGCAGTATATTTCAGAATGGTAATTGTTTTCAATAACATATTCTTTAACTGACTGTCAACATATATAGAAATTGGTTCCCTAACCCCACTCCTGCCTGAAACAATAGACCTCAGGGGTGGGTTAAGTTTATTCTTGTGTATTTTTGGTAGTCCATTAATCAATGATATCTGTAGGTGATCTGTTTTGAAATAATCATATAGCTCCTGTGTAATGTTCCTGGTCATTAATAAGTCATACAATGTTTCACTAACCCTGTTGGCTATCCTATTTACCTCTAATTTTGATATCTTGGAGTATGTCTTCTCAACATTCAGTATTTCATTTTGTTCACATAGCCGTCTGCATTCATCACAATGATAGCTCCTCCTTTATCAGCTGGTTTTATAATTATATCAGTTCTTCTCATTAATTCTTGGACAGCCTTCATTTGACTGCCACTCATATTCTGAAAACATCTAGTGTTATTATGTTGACATAAACTTGCTACCTACTTTTCACACACCTGAATGAATAAATCTACTACTGGATGAAACAAGGGTTCAAAAGTACTCACTTTTTTAAAACAACTTTCTGGCCATCCTTCATTACTTGCTCCAAACATATTTCTTAGAGTGACACCCCTTCCAAAGCATTTACTAGCAATAATAAATTCACTCACTCTCAAGCGAAAAGATGGTAGGAATGATACGCCCCTTTCAAAAACTGTATTCTGCTCTTTACTCAGGGGATGATTGTAAATATTAATAACAAGGGAATTCTCCTTCAATGATGTAATCATTTCATAATTTTCCTCTTTTTCCTCCCCCTGTTCAAAAATCTTTGGGGTGAGAATGCCACAGATTGATAAATATGGGCAACTTCTGAAAAGCCGGTAAATGGGACGTGCTGTCTTTGGGTCGTGTCCCTGTCTCCTTCCTATCAGCAAGTCTAGTTTCATTTATTGCTTTCAGCTTCTTGTTCTGTCGCTCTTTCTTCTCCTATGTTATGAACTGACATAGAATTTAGGTTAGGTTCTGGGATAGAAAACGCAGTGCCTTGTGATAAAAGACTCATTTTTGTTATTGATATATCTTCTATTTTATTAGTTCATGTCTTCCAAACATTCTTAGCAGGTTGTTTAAGAACAGTAACCTTTTCAATGGGCCTGTCAAAAACATCTTCTGATGTATTTTTATCACTATTGGTCCACTCTTATGGTTTAAGAGAATCAAATAAATGGCCCATTTTGAAATCATGAAAGTCCCGAGCAAGTTTCCGACTCTTAACTTTCTTGAGTTTAGCATCCAACGTATTGAGGCTATGCTGCAAAGTTTCCAGTTTGTTAATAGAAGTTTCAGATAACATAATGTTTTCAAGCTAAAGCTGCTTTCTTTTTATTAACTTGGCAGTCTCCTCCTCTGTTGGTCTAAAAAACTCAATAAACAATCTTATATACCTAAAGCTTGCCTCAATGTTGATAGCTTGCCAGTGTGCAAGGAGTTCAGGATACGTATTGCCATAGTAGGCCTACATCTAATCCGTAAACTTTTAGGAATAATCTCATGGTGCATGCAAGCTTCCAGGTGAAAATGTTGCCATTGTAGTCTTTTCAAATGATAGGCAGCATTCTCTATCTCTAAAAATATGTGATCAAACATTTCAGAAGTTTGATCAGTATCTTCTTCTCTGGCCTCTGTGTTCAAATCAAGTGATAGCAAAGGATTTGCTTGGCTAACTAGTATTTTTGGCATAGTACAAATCAAATTAGCATTAATAGTAGACTTGCCTTTCAAGATGTCAGTTGTTTCAGTTCCTTCCTTAATGCTCTTAGCCATGTGCAACCGCAAAAATAAACAATAGTAAAAAGCAGAAAAAAATCAAGTCCTGCGAAGTCCCTAAAGGTAGTCATATAAGAAAACCAACATGAGGGAAGAAAAGCAATAGGACAGAGCTCTCCATAATACAAGCGTATAGTTAGTTAAAAACATACATATAAAAAAGTAAAACTTTATCAAGCAGACTTAAAACTAAATAGTTATTAAAAATCCAGATAAGAGCTTTCAGCATATAGCCTTCATCAGATCCTTCATGTAGTATCATTATTTCCTTTACTTCAACAATCACTGATCCAATCTAAATGCAATTCAGTGCCAACTCCCAACTTCTCAGCCAGTCAGAATCATCTAGGGAGTAACTGCCCTTTTAAGATCAGTTTCAATGGAATAACCCATTGAGTCCAGGGGAATGATCAGCACGTGTATCAGCTATCCACTGTATTTCAATAATCTCAGTCTTATTCTTTATATCACCTCTTGTTTGACTTATTGGAACAACCTCAAATGACATAAAACTTAAAGCTGTGGCCTTTGTTACCCATCATATAATGTGACAATGCAATAGTTTTAACAGAATTTTTAATATTGTTTCTTTAAATAATCTGTTAGTTTTTCCAATATAAAAACTTTAACAATGTGTGCATGTCACTACATATGCAATATGTCTACTATTAGAATCTACATAACTGTTCAACCAATAAGTCATACCAGTAAATGAGTGAATAACATGATTGGTATTATTTATATACATGCTTGCCTTGCACCTTCCACAAGCAAACGTCCGTTTTCTGGAAGCAACTCTTGGTTTCAGTGCCCTATCCCTATGACATAATAGTTTTTTCAGGCTCTTTCTATTTTTAAATAAAAAAACTAGGTGTAGCTCCTACTATTTGTCTCAGATTTTCCTCAACCATTAGGATGGACCAGTTATTAATAATTGCACAACTCTGTGTATCATCTGAACTATATGTAAGAAGACACCTGTAATGTGTACCTTCTTTGGAGACCATTTCCTTCATCTTATCAATACTTTCTTTTGTTGGGCTTCTAGAGAAATAAGGTTGCCCTTTATTCTTTCTCATCTCATTAATCTTGGCACTGTAAAATTTGACCTCTTTCTTCTTATATCGTCTGTCATACAAAATTTGTTCCAACTTCCTTTTTTCTAGATCAAAAACATCTTTAGTGACTTCACAGGATTTGTATTTTTTCTGCTCTATACCCATAAGAGTTGGTGACTTTTGAGACAGAAACCATATGAAAACATTGAGAGCTCATTGGTCTAGAGGGAACATGCCAATTAAGTAGGCTTTGAGTTGTGGGGCAATTGTGAGGTCAGTAAAGTATATCATTGGTGGTTTTTACTTCTGAAAACTTTAGATAATTAGTTAGATCAGTCCAGGAGAGTTTATCCAGGTCAGTACAGTGATGGATCCTGTTTGGTAGGTGGGCTGAAAATCTAGCTATGTTCATGTAACATTGTTGTAGTATGAGCAAGCACATTGGCAGTTGATGTAGTTTTGCATGCTTGGTCAGACAGATAATGGCTATCCTTATACCAGGTACCTAGTTTTGGTGGAATTTTTTATGGATTGCTGTATATGGGCATCACATGTCAATTCAACTGTAACTCCTGGAAGTTTTGTGGTGGGCACAATATCAAGGCTAATGCTTTGAGGGGAGTTTATTATTAAACACTGTTTTGATTGTTTTTTATATCTACTGATAAACAGCATACCTTTGTTTTATAGGAATTTAACAATAGTGAGAGTTGTTAATCTACTGTTCAACATTATTCAAGGATTGCTGGATGAGGGTTTGTAATTCTGTTAGAGTTGTGGGTGAGCATATGAGAGTAGACTCATCTACATACTGAATGCATGTGGAGAGTTGAGATGCAAGGTGGAGATCATTTATGTAAATGTTGAAGTGTAGAGGACCTAAGATAGACCCTTGTGTGACTCCTATTCTGACTGGTTGATAACAGGAGTGAGAGCATTTGTCATTTCACACACTGGAATCTGTTACTGAGGTAGATCTCAAGCCATCTGATTGTCTGTTTTGAGAGTCCAAGCATGGAGAGAGTGAATAGCAGCTTATTATGAGGTACTGTATTGAATTCTACAGAAAATAGAAAATAGTTGTGCACTCCCTGTTGCACTATAAGTGGTTTCTGGAAAAACTGTAGATAGGTAACTAGACCAACTGGTGCCCTAGGCTTTCTTCAGACTGGACCTTCCTCACCTTTACCTGAAGTTAAGGGAAAAAAACAGAATTCTAAAGTTGAAGGCCAAAAACAAAAGCTACACTGACATGCTATGCTATTAACTAAATTCATTAAAGAAGCAGGAATAGCACCAGTGGTTTCTTAAAATGAGTACTGCACTCACAGATTGGCAACTGATGATCTCTCCCCCTAGCAGCTTGTGACTTAGGCTGCTACTCCTTTCCCCTGCCCTAGTTAAGGCTCTGGCCTCTGGATTAACTTTTTGGGGTGGGCCTAGACAAAGACGTTTGCTAGGTAACAGCCTGCATTCTAGTAGTAAGATAGCATGAACCATTTAAGTCCGAAAAAAGGGACGGATGCTTCACCATCTCAAAAACACTTGAGAAATTAATAAACATGGCAATTGTTTGCCATGTTTTGTCTCTGTTTATAGCCATAATGTCTTATAATTTGATTATACCAGTAAGCATTATGTAGTCAGACTTGGAACCATGTTGATTTTCAGTTAGTAGGTTTTGGCTATTTGTGTAGATAGTAACCTGAAAATGTATAATTTATTTCACTATTTTGACAAAATGCTTAAGATATTGATTAGTCAACACATTTTTCACTTTATGAGCTTTCTACCTTGAAACAACAGTGTTAGTTCTGGTTGTTTCCAGAAGGTTGGTACACAGCATTATTAGAAAGTTCTTATTATTTATTTATTTAATTTATTTATTTGACATTTGTTTACCGGGAAAGTCTGACCGGATATGAGTCCATTTTCAGCAGAGGCCTGGAGAGAAAAACTCCACAGTACAATTTAAACAGAATTACAAATCAACATTGGTTACAAAGACTTAAGACAACCACACAGGAGTACAATTTGTGGATACAATAAATGAAGAAAAAAAAGAAAATATAAAGCAAGTAATAAAGTTGAACATACATTATATAGAAGATAGAAGAGAATTCCTAATATGTATGTTACATAATACTGCAGACATGCATGAGTGGGCGTACCTTCATTGAAGGTTGTACATCAGTGCTGATAACTCAGTACGTAAAAATCTACTGCAATCATTAACGGACCGGAGTTCCGCTGTGGCGACCCCTAACCGGGAAAAGCCGAAAGAAGAAGAAGAAGAAGAAGATGTTACATAATACTGCATGAAAAATAAATTACAGAATAAGTAATAAGTCGTAAAAACTATATACACTTTCCGGCAAGAGACTTAGGTAGTAAATTTAGTCATAATTTCTGGGACAGATAAAGGTTAGTGTAAGAATAGAGAGAAGGAACATTAGAAGGTTAAGGAATTATAGAAAGGTTAGGCTAGAAAGTAGGTAATGTAGGAAGGGAAAAAGTATGTTAATACTGGGGAGAAGGGAATAGAAAAGAATACTAAGATGGTGTGGAGCATGGGCAGATCGAACTATTGCTTGGATGTTCTTTCAGCCTAGACTTGAAGGAATAGTAGTAGTGGTGTAAAAGTCTGATTGATTCTGGAATGATATTCCATGATTTGGCAACACAGTGAGAATGCAAACTAACATTGTTAGATCTTTGAGGTTTGTAAATAGTAGGTACTTGTGAGAAGAGTGTAGATCATGAAAATTAGTAATGATGTCATTTGTGAAAATGAAGAGTTGTATGGTATTTTGTGTGTTAGTATTCATTGATTAAAGGTGAGAAGGTGGGTAGTTTAAGTCAATTTAGGGACTTGAAAGTGGAGCAATGGTGAGAGTAGTGGGCTTGGCCTGTGGAAAATTTATCTATTTTATTATAACACTGGCAAAATTTAGCTTTGAGGGAAGAGTGAAGATTGGTTAGAACAGGTGGAGCATATAGAAGGGAGGTAAGAGCTAGGTGGTGGCCAGAGTTACTCTTGTGGAGTTGGAGATTAATTTCTTAGCCCTGTACATCATGCCCAATTTTTGATTAGTGTCTTTTTATGTTGTTGCTAATATGCAGGTCAGTTTATGTACTATGTAACAATTATGATTCCTTCATTGTTTGTATTTCATGTTTTTACTGTTTGGAGCTTTTCTCCCCGGGCCTCTACTGAAAATGGAAATATATCCAGCTAGACCAGCCCGGTCAACAAATGTAAAATAAATAAATAAATAAATAGAATTAAGATTGTTGTTGATAGTTACACCTAACAGTTTTGTGTGTGAAACTACATCGATTGAAGTATTTTCAGAGAAGTAATAGCAAAGTTAGAAGTATCTGGAGAAAATTGTTTTGGTAAAAATAGTAGAAGTTTTGTTTTTTTGAGGTTAAGTAGTAGATGGTTGTTGGTGAGCCAAGGATGAATAGAAATGAATGCCTCTTGAGTTAAGCTCTGTAGATTTGAAAGATTCCTGGCAGAGAAGATTCATTTAGAGTCTTCACAATATTCAATTAGGGTGGCTTGTTTGGTGGCAGTATTAATATGGTTAATAAGAATGTTGAAGAGGAGTGGACCTAGTATTGAGCCTTTGGGTACCCCAGTGCTGACTGTTAAGTAAGGAGAGAAGTTAGAATTCTATTTGACAGACTGATATCTGTTAGAGAGACAGCTAGTGAACCACTGTAAGGATGTTTCAGTTAAGCCCACAAGAGATAGCTGGGATAAGAGTTTGGAGTGGGAGACAGTATCAAAGGCTTTGAATAAATCTAAGAACAGAGAAGAGGAAAAGTTTTCCAAGTCACCAGCTTTATTGACTGTGTCAATAAGAAATAGCAGAGCAGTGATAGAGCTGTGTGCTGGTCTGAATCCATGTTGGGTGGGCGAGAGAAGATTATTGTCAAGTAGGTAAAGTTGTTTATAGATACATTTTTGTAGAAGTTTTGATAGTGCTGAAAGAATAGCAATTGGCCTAAAGTTAGAAATTTCTGTGGAGGGATCATCTTTGTGGAGGGGAAGGATGAAGGATTTTTCCAACAGGGAGGTTATATAAACTTCCCTGATAGATCTATTAATGATTATCGAGAGTGGGTAGGCAATTGAGTCAGCATCCATTTTAGGAATTCATTAGGAAGACTGTATGCAGAGGGGAACATGGCTTGAGCTTGCATAAGAGGGATTTGATGAAGGAAGTGGGAACTGGTTGAAGGGAAAATGTGAAGTGACAGGTAATAGGAGGCTGAGGGAATGTAGATGGTGACAGAGGGAATTTGTTAGTGATGGAAGCTATGCTATCAATGAAGTAATAGTTAAATTGAGATGCTCTGTCAAGGGAGGTACTATCACAGGAGGGTTGGGGGGAGGGCTGTCTTCCTGGGTGTTGGATTTTTGTGATAGTGTGCCGTAAGGTTTTTGGACTGGATTTGTGCTGATATTGCAACTTTACATAGAATTGTTTTTATCTAAATTAACTTGTTTCTTTATAACGTTATGCAGTGCTTTGAAATGCTATAAATTATTATGAGTCTTATATTTTAGTTAAGTTGCCCAAGTCTTGTTTCTTTTTTGCATGAGTGATATGGTATAGACAGAAAGCCAAGGAGTATAGATAGTTTGACTTTTTTCCTTTTGGTGGGAGCTAAACTGTTTAAGATGTTTAGGAAAGTAGAATTAAATTGATCAACAGCATTATCTAGCAATAAATGTTTTAGGAAGGACCAATTAATGGAGTTTAATATATTTATAAAGGCCTGTTGGTCAAAGTTGTATAGGTTTCATACTGTCTTGTAGGTATGTTGTCTGCATGAATGAGAGATGTCTAGTTGTGCAGATGGGGTGGTGATCACTTATAGAGGCTGGAAGTGTTTTGGATATAGAGAAATTGCTAGAATGGGAGACCAAAATACAATAAATAATTGAGCTATTTTGGTTTGCAGAACTGGTAAAGGTTGGGTGAGTAATTGGCTGAGAAAATCCAAATAGGTTTATGCTATTGTGGGGAACTTTATGTTAAGTTTCTGCCAGTGAGTGCTGACATCACCTAATAATACTGTTTCCAGATATTTTTGATACCCATGATAGGATACTTTCCAGAGTTGATAAGGTATTGCCAGGGTGTATGTATAAAGCTATAATGGAGAGACTTTTATTGTTGTTTAATTTAAGGTAGGTGATCAATAGTTCAGCTTTGACAAAGGAGGGTATGGATTGGTTGTGAGGGGTTAAGAAGATAGAATCAGGATATATTACTGCAGCACCACCTCCTTTACTTTTAAGTGGATCAGCTCTGAATATATTAAAGCCAGGAGGAAGTAATTCAGAATTTTTTTTTGTGAGGTTTAAGCCAGGTTACAGTGATTACTAGTATGTAAGGAGATATGTGCAGTTATCCAAGTATGCAACTCAGTCATTTTGTTGCATTTGCTATGTTGTTTACTGAGATAAATTTAAGCATATCTTGTGAACCTGGAATATGAGTTGATGATAGGAACTGAGTGAATTTGGGACTAGAGTTAGGGTGGATGTCACCACAGAGCTGTAGGAATTTCAAGATTGTATTGTAAAGGTAAGATTTAATTTTGGTTAAATTGTTAGTAATTTTAATGTTAAGCAGGTATAGCTTTGTCTGAAACAGTTTAGATTTAAAGAACAATATATTGTCTGTGAGAAAGAGATGAGCAGTGATGGGTTGGGAGTAGTGATTTGTGTTATTGGTGTAAAAGGTAGTGTCTATAAGAGAGCTTAGCATAGGTTGGATAGGGACTAGATATGATGAAAGTAGGGAGAAGAACATTAGTGATAGGAGAGTAAGGAGAATAATTTTAGATTAAGGATTAGAGAGGTAATCAGAAAAAAATACCTAGGTGGATAATTGGAAGTCAGTAGTAAATTTTGTAGAAATGAAGGAAGGGGAGTAGTATGTAGATAGGATGCTAGTATGATATTAATAGAAATATGTTGAAAGATGGAGTGTATGGATGAGGAGGGCAGAGCTAACAGAGGAAGGGATGTGGTGTGTGTATAGGTTAAAATTTAGAGGTAGCAGAGTGGGCGAGATTTGGGGGCAGGGTAGGGGAGTGAACTGAGCCCGGAGGGCAAACGTTGCGGGATGACACCCCAGAGAACAAGAATTTTTAGGTAAGTACTCAGAAAAAACTATCAGTGAGGCAGCAGCAAATCTATTTAAAATGCGTGTTATGGGAGCAGTCAAGTATTGAGAGTGCAGTAGTAGGGTATATAAGGCTACATACACATCATTAAAGAATATAAGCTTAAGGTCATTCTGTACTCCACCTTAACTAAACACAGTATAATCAGAAACTGCTGCAAGCACAATTCTTAATTAAATTAAGTTGGGAGGGGGATAGCCACACTTGGGGGGGGTCACACTATATAGATTACAAGTGTAAAAAAATCACATAATATTAAAACAAGTATTCAAGTCAAAGAACATTGAATATTGAATATCCAATTAATAGGGAAATGTTTATACACACTTTCTTATTTATAAAGTGTTTTGGCAGGTTTGCAGTGAGCTTTCAGGTGTGGTTTTTTTTTTTTTTTGAATCCCCAAGTGTTTAAAATTATCTAGAGGGTGCCTTGTAGTTTAGAGTTGGGGGAGGGGGGGTAGTAGATCTAAGAAAAAAATGGAAGGAACAGGTTAAAAGGAGAGATTTGTGTAATTACCATACTGAGCTCAAGGCATATAATGTGAGATAGATAGTCTGTTTAAATAGCTACAGAACCAACACAAAAGACGTTACAACACATCTAAAGCTAAACTTGATAAAATCAGACAGTTCTTATTTTTGACTAAGCAGTACAGCTATAATATGCTATAAAAAACTTCAGGATGTAGGATGCATAATTAACTTAATATAAGAATCCCTACCACAGCAACTATAATCTGGTCACCTTTTAAACTATGCACAGTGAATACCGATAAACAATGCTCTTAGTTTGTCTGCTTCAGCAAAGTTACATGAAACACAAACAGTTTTTTAGTATGCCCAAAATAGAATTAGAGAGACTTAAAGTAAATACAGGAAAAATGAACAACAGTCTACAAATTATGAGTTACAGCTGCAATGTTATGCACAATATAGTACTCCTGAAGTAAAAACTTTGGATTAACTTCCTGTAAAATAAAATGCATACAAAGAGTTTTCACATATCTCATTTAGAACTTAAAATAGATTACAGACAAGGTACTAAAATAGATTACAGACAAGGTACATTGAATTAACATCCTGTGAACTAAAATGCCCTCACAGAGCTATTGCAATGCTCAGTTAGAAACTTAAACTACAATAAACTATGTCTGCAGTTAAAAACAATGGATTATATTTCTGTTATATGAAAAGCTTAAACAGAGCCATCACCTAGTACATCTATAAAAAATGAATACAATAATAATGAAAATTAAAAATACTTGGTTATTTAGTGTGCATACTCTCAGGACAGGACAATATGGGAGATCAGAGTTTACAGAGACCGGAGTGAAAGTGAAATTGGAAAAAATAGCTCCTTATAAGGGGAATGGCTACAGAATCATAATATCTGGTGCCAACTTCCTCATATAAGCAGGTGACAAGCCAGTCACTGAAGTAACTGAACCTAAACTTTAATGTTTGAAAATATATTTTAAATGCCAACACTGTGGCAGGTGCAAATCTGATTCTATATGGGTTAGTCTGTCTGTATTTGGGGAAATTAGTTATACTGCACATTGATTGCCTGAATATTTTTGTGTAACTGAAGAAAATTAATCAGCAAATCTTAAGTGTAATTGAAAAAAAGTAAATAACAAACCAATTGCCTGTGTGTTGGGATAAACTGATGCCTACTGGGTCATTATTGGTATTATTTTTTTATCTAAGGGTTTGTAAATACTATTATGAAAATCTACAATGAGGACTGGTTCATTCCAGATTTACTGCTGCCATTTGTTTCTTTGTGATCTATATTTGTTCACGGAGTTGATAACACCCTTCTTGTATTCATTCAGTGCAATATCTCTCACTGCCACATGTTCTTTTATAGAATTTCTTAAGCTAAGAATATTTGTATTGTGATTAGTCTCCCAGGTGTATATTTGCGGGTCTACTTTACATTGTTGTAAGCTGACAATATCGAGTCTGATATTGTCAGCATGACAATATCGAAAGTGAAGAACATCATGCAAGTAAACGGAAATCTCCGTAAGGGGAGATTTCCATTTACCTCAATGTAGTGCGGTCTCAGAATTGGTATATTTAAGTAGGGGGGTGTGAAGGGTGCCTACACCATTTAGTTTTTTTTTTTTTAATTTTTTTATTATTTAAGTTATTTAGTGTTTTACTTAATCGATCAATAAAGTTTGACCTTTATTCATTCAATTAAGTAAAGTTTCAATAACGTGATAAAGATGCATATTTGCTTTATGGTCTTGAGAAGTACTGCATTAAAACAATGGAAATCTGAGTCTATGACTATTATTTGCTAGAGGTCTTTCCAGTCGATTATGTTTGATTCTGATGATATTAAGTGGTTGCTGCTTAAGTCTTGTTATACTGAGTTTTTTTTTTTTTTTTGGAGTTAAAGGAATCTGTATTTTTTTCTAGATGACAAAGTCAGGTTGGGATAATTTAAATGGTTTCCTAGTATACCTGTAGCTGTGAAGAAATTTAGGTATTTTGTCAGTCTCCATTTTAGAATGTTTCTAGTGCCAGAATTTCTGCCAGTCTTGGTTTGGTCTAAGCTATGCAATCAGGGGTTACGTTGGTGGTATATTGAGATTGCCACTTCATGTTAAAGTCTCCTATCATACCTGTTCACCTTGGCAATGATCACTGAATCAAGACAATATGTCAGCTAACTCAGTTTTGGTTCTGTCAGGTTCTCTATTTGTGTGTGTGTGTGTGTGTGTGTGTATGTGTGTGTGTGTGTGTGTGTGTGTGTGTGTGTGTGTGTGTGTGTGTGTGTGTGTGTGTGTGTGTGTGTGTGTGTGTGTATATCTACAGTATATGCATATATATATATATATATATCTATATATATATATATATATATATATATATATATATATATATATATACATATATGTATATGGGTCTACTTGTGTAGACCAAAAGGACACTTTACTGAAACTGAAATCAATGACACCAATCTGCCAAAGCTACAGTTACATGAAACTACATACTACCCAATGACAGAAAACCTAATGTTGAATAACCCACTCAGGCATCATAGACAAGCTCAACAGCTTAAATGTAAACCCGTTTGTCACAAGATGGGGTGCAAACTGGCTAAAGGACAGAACCCACAAAGTCAGAATAGCTGGAGCTATGTCAGACTCTAAGCCAGTCACAAGTGGAGTCCCACAGGGGCTCTGTCTTGGGACCCCTCTTGTTTGGCATTTATTTCTCAAATGTGCAGGCAAACATATGGGGGTTGTGGCTGACAAAGTTCGCAGACGACTGCAAACTAGGCGCCATAGTCAACACACCAGCTGACACATGCATCCTCCGGAAGGGCCTCACAGAAACAGACGACTGGTGCCAGAGTCATGGCCTTAAACTAAATGCCAAAAAATGTATAGTCGTCCCCTTTGGAAAAAAACAAAGTGCCCACAAATTACCACATAGGTGGTAATCCATTAAGTACGGAAAAAGTAATCAGAGACCTGGGGACCCAAGTTGACAGTGACCTCTCATTTGACACACACGTTGCCAAAGTGGTTAGAAAGACCTTCTACCTTGCCCACCTTATCATGAAGGGATTCACATCCAGATCAAAGGATGTCATTGTACCCTTATATTCCTCCCTTATCAGGCCTATGATTGAGTACAATGCCCCATTTGGTATGTACCTCACCCGGCACCTGCAGCAGCTGGAGAGACCCCAAAAGTACCTTACCAAGAGGATCAAGGGTCTCCAGCATATGTCATATGCTGCCAGACTGAAAAAGCTCCAGCTCTATTCAGTAGCATACCGCCTGCTCAGAGGTGATCTGTGCCTTACGTACAAGGCCATGTCCAATTCAGAATTAATGGACATGCTCCACCTCAAAAAATCCAAATCCATCAGAGCCACGAGAGCTAAAGATCTAAACCTCAGCACAAATATGAATAGAACATGCTGGAGGGACAGATTCATAACCCAGAGGCTTCCCGCACTCTGGAACAGGATACCTGTCCATGTTAGGCAGAGCCCCTCACTGACTCTCTTCAAGAGAAATCTGGACGAATGGATGGGTGATCGTAGATTTACCCCGGGAGTCATCTCTGTGTCATTGCTAGATAGAGGCACAGTAAACTAAATTTAATTTAAATTGTACACTTTTGTATCATTACATGGGGTGGAGAAAGCCACATACACTTTGGCTAGGCTTATAAATGCCCTAGGGCAGATAGCCTAGTACTATACTATGAAACTATGAAACTATGAATATTAAACATCTTATTGATAATTTACATATTTAAAAACTTAAAGTTAAAAACTTACCTTTATTGACATTTTTGCAGGGGGACAAGCCCACCTGCACCACCCACACCCCCTGCAGATTTTATGTACCAACTCCGAGATCACACTACAGTGTGGAAAGGTAAGGTTCAGAAATGTGAGCATAGTCCCTTGTTCGGTTTTCCATCATTCTGTAGTATACAGTTTTGTGTAACTGTAGTTTCGTAAGATTGGTGTCATTGATTTCAGTTTGGGTAAAGTGTCCTTTTGGTCTACAGAAGTAGACCCATATATATATATATATATATATATATATATATATATATATATATATATATATATATATATATATATATATATATGTATATATATATATATATATATATATATATATATATATATATGTATATATATATATATATATATATATATATATATGTAATATATATATATATATATATATATATCAAACATGAAATTATATTTTTGGTTCCAGGTTCAGCTATTATGATTCTGTCCCATGGATATGTAGCAGTCAGTTGCAATGAAGAATCAATTGACAGAGTTGTTTGGAATGTTCAATTACTCATTTTATATTTCAGGCTTTAATCATGATTCAGACAGCTGTATATGTGGTTTAACAGAAAATATCTGAGTTTAAAGTTTAGGAATTATGTTCCAGATATTCCTAGAATTTAGATAAGTTAAATTCCAAATAAAACAAACAGGAAGTGCAAAGCAACCCACAACTGAACATATACCTAAAAAGACCTCTCAATATATCAAACACTTTGATAAAATCCAATAACAGTAAGCCCTTTTGTCTCTCAGATGTATATGTCAAGACTTCATCATATTGTTTGAAATACTTAAAACTTCATACATATTTAAACACTCCTAGCTAATCACATGATACTCCATACAACCAATGAAGCACTTCAGTTCATAAATATTAATCAAATACAAAGCACCATTAATACTTGTTCTTTTATGTAAAACTTACCAACTAATGTGGGAAAGTAGCCAAGAGTTATTAACTTTTTGGAGCAATTACATTAAGTTACAAAAGTTCTGAAACTTAAAACACACACCAGTAAAATAACAGTCATCACTAAATTACATCACCTACAGTGCTTTCCTACTAATTTATGGATTTTCTTTGTCTTACTATTTCTTTTTTCTTAGTGAGTGTTTTTCCTGGATGGTCAATGGTAAGTGTACACACAGAGCATTTCAAAATTGATAGAACTGTGTAAACTGTTTTTCCTCATAAGTAATAGCATGTATTTGATAGAAAAATATATAACTGTTTTTCTTTCACAGTAACAGAAGTTTGGTAATCACAGTAACAATGTGATATTTTTAGACATAGCATCTGCAAGTGCAGAAAATAAATATGCATTGGCTTTAACAAAAAGTATTATACTTCTGAATGTTTTGCAACAAATGGCATTAACGATAGAGACTTGTTGAAATATCCTAAACAGCTGAGTGTACACAGATATTCAAATGAAAAGGGAAATGGGTATGACAGCAGAAAAAAGTAACAAACTATCCTATCAATGAAAGAACATTTCTGCATGCTAAGAACTGTTTTTCTGGATGAGCATGGCTAACACAGCAGAAAAAGTTACAAACTATCATATCAATGAAAGTAACATTTGAGCCTGCTAAGAACTGGTTTTCTCTGTCTTGAGATAAGGATGCAGACAAAGAATGCTTCAATACAGGCAAAGAATGTTTTCATCAAGGACAAAGTTTTGAAACCATAAAAGGGTTTGTAGAATACATTTTGGTGGGCATTTTTGTAATCAGATTCGGCTGAGGAAGTGCAGTGTATCTGACAGTAAACTATCTGTGTTATAAAGAAAACGTAAAAAAATTGCACAGTAGTGCTTGGTCGGTTGGTTTCAATAAATCTGTCAGCAATTATGAATATACAGATGTATAGTTTGTGTGCCATGCTGTTAATTTCAAAACAAGAACAAAAATAAACTTTGAAATCTCAGAAAAAAGAAGCTCTGGCTGATTAATATTAAAAGGAATGAAAGAGCTAAAACTTGGGTCTGGTTTCCTTCCATAGTGGTTCACTAGTTTACCAGTTTATTTTATGCTGTTAATTTCAATTTAACAAAAATAGTAGCAATATGAAAAGTAATTAAATAAATAGATAGACAGTTATTAATTTTAATAAATAAAATTATATATCATGCAAGAACTTATGAGTCTACTTGCCTCCATCTCTCTCTATAGATAGATAGATAGATAGATAGATAGATAGATAGCTAGATAGATAGACAGATAGGCAGATAGAGGAATAGATTGAGGTCTCTTTTTTCTCTCTTTCTTTCGGTTCTTTTTTCCACAGGTCCAGAGATCGTGGGAGCAGCCCAGCCACTTGCCTGCTCACCACCTCCCCCTGCCCACTCAGGATGTCTTCACAGCATTGGGGCAGTGGCTACACACCTATGGGTTCCTCCTGGTGGGCAGCAGCCTGGAGAGCCACCAATATCATGAGCTTCAGAACCTGGCTGAGTCAACAGTTGATCTGGCAGTGGACAAGTTACTTCATCCCATACAAACCATCTGAAAAACTTGTTGACCCAGTTATTTCCAGCCATTCAGCCACTGGAGGCCTCCACCTTCACATGATTGGGGGTCCCTCTCTGAAGTTACATCATAAAGGGGGATAGCAGAGGTGTGGCTTGTACTTCAGTCCTCCTCGTCTCCATCCCCCTTTTGTACCTTGCCTAGGTGTCTCTCTCCTACACTCTCTACCCTTACTCCTTTCCCAACTTCCTTCTTATATAAAAATTGGATGGGGGTCTATCCCCCATAAAAATATAGTGCCTCTCCTGTCTTCCCTTCCCCAGTAAAGCCCTCTTTCACATCTTCCATCTGCATGTCCCTTGTCTTCTTTTTTCCTCATTTTCAGCTTTTCTATCTTCCCTCTTTTCAACCCTATAAAAGACCAATCAGGTTTACATAAGGCCACCCTTAGATTCATGCAATAAAGCCTTAATGTTGTTTTATTGTAATGCTGGAAAGCTGTGCAGAGCTGCATTGAGCACAAGTTATCTTGAATGATCTTGAAAAATTGTGTGCAGGCTCACACATGCTGACACATAACATAAGTAGCCAAAATAAACTGAAACATTATGTATATATACCAGTGTTAACTCATTTGAGGTCACTGAAGATAATCAAATCTCTTCTGATCATTAATATGCATGACTGAGATTTTCTGCAATCAGTGACATTCATGGTCAGCCACTTTGCATATAGGTGTAGTGACATGTTTCATTGATTGTCATTGCCCTTGCTTTAATTGTGGGACTATAAATATCATCCTAAATCTTTCATCCCTGTAAAGCTACAAAGATCCATATAGAATAAAATAATGCCTTAAATCACGTCTGACTAAAATATTTTGCTTTATTTATACTGAAGCCCCTGGATTTAATATACTCCATGTAGGAATAGTGTAATCCCTACATGGAGTAAATGGTCTCCGTGTCTGCAGCTCCCCCTCGACAGAGCACCTTGCATATTAATGAAGGTGCACAACTAAGAAGGAGCCATGTACATGGTTACTGAATCAGTGCTAGGGGGTGTGTTACAGTGCTCGGAGATGTGTAACACACCCCCTGCACTGTCAAAGTGCCATACGGTACTAAAAGATTTAAGTGAAGTATAAAAGTAGAAGCATGTATTTCACACAGTGGGTGTTACAGTGTCAGTAACACACCCCCTGTAAAGTCCGAGTGTTGTATGGCAGTGCAGTTAAATGTGGAAATGTCATTTTGTTCCTGTGTATCTTTTTTTGTGTGCTTGTGTGAAGTGGCACTTAGCAATAAGCACATGCCAGACATCTAAAAATAGAAACTGGATGCTTTTAATTTTTGCCCAAAAGGTCAAGTTTAAGCAAAGCTGAGCTGGTTTGCATGGTGTGGCATGCTGCTCAGCAATGCTTAAATGTAACTGAAAGCTATATAGAAATGTATAGCTGAAAATTTCATATCTGCATTAGCTGAATGGTTAGAGACCCAGTTTTGTACGCAGTAGGTGCATGGTTCGAATACAGGCTATTCAGCTTTCATATGTGATAGCAATATTTTATACATTATTATTTTCTTTTATTGTTTTATTGATGTATTTAGTGACATTTGTTAACTGGGTTAGTCCAGCTGATCCACAAGCTCATTTTCAGTGGAGTCCCATGGAGCAAAACTATAGTTATACACAAATGTCCAATACATGACAGTCACATTCCAAGATAACGTAATTAAAATACATAAAGTTAGGGAATATAAAGTGAAAGGAGTCCACTTTTAAATCCTGAAATACCAAAATCTCAAGTTTTGAGATACCAAACATAAAACATCGAGATTTTGGTATCTCAAAATGTAAAAGTAGACAAAAAAAATAAACACAGCTAAACTAATGTGCTTGCAGGGGGGCAAGCCCCCCTGCACACCCCCTACTTAAATATACCAACTCCAAGATTGTAGTACAGTGAAGAGAATGGTAATGCTCCTGTTGCACTTACCGTTCTCTTCACTGTAGCTCAAACTAGAAGTTGATATATTTAAGTAGGGGGGTGTGAACATTACAGTTCTCTTCACTGTAGCATGATCTCAGAGTTGGTATATTTAAGTAGGGGGGTGTGGGGGTGCAGGGGGCTTGCCCCCCTGCAAACACTTTATTTTAGTTAATTTTTTTGTCCACTTTTAAATTTCGAGATACTGAAATCTCAATGTTTTGATTTTGGTGTCTCAAAACTTGATATTTTGGTATTTTGGGATTTAAAAATGGACACAAAGTGAAAGGCATACGTAATAATAAAACCATCCTAATGAAAAATTACTTTCAATCATTTTTTTTAATTTGTAAAATATTAGTTTGCCCATAGCTAAGCTCCAGTAAGCACTGCTAAGCCAATCCAAGCAATGCTTAAGCAGTCCCAGTCTAAGCCGTCCTCAGCTCAGCTCAGCAGATTTGCACACCGCTAAGCACTGCTAAGCATTTGCCATTTTAAGCACTGCTCAACTAAGCTTAATGGTTTTCCACACTGCTAAGCTTTGCTTAGCATTTTTAAAAATGGTCCAATGGTGGCAAAGGGCAGAAAAACAGCCTTATTTAAGCTGCACAGGCTGGAATACAGCCAGAATCTGTTAGAGTTTGACACGTGCAAGAACTATGGCAGGAGTTGGAGAGGGACCGCTCATTCGGGTGCAGCACTGGGGCATGTTGGAGTGCAGGGTCATGGCTTGCCTCCTTGTTAAAAACCATGATGGCAGACTGCTGCAGGGCCAGTACTAGGGCTCTGAATACAAGTCTGAGACCTGGGACCATCTGGCATGTGAGCTTACCAATACCACTGGAATCCCCTGCATTGGGGAGCAGGTATATCATCATTATGATAACCTGAAGTGAAGGAAGCGGGGTGCTCTTGGCCCAGTGGGTGCTTGGGACCAGACTGCCCCAGAAGTTTGTAAATATAGCAACCGGTGATTTATCAGATTGTAGTATGAATATCTGATAGACAGGTATGCATAATGGTGTGCTCCCCCACAGCTGCAGAGGAGAGGGCTCACAACTTAGAGGCCCATGCAGGGTGCCTAGGGAGGATGCACCAACAGTTTGGTGAGTATAGATCTAGCTTGCAATATATAGTACAATAAATAAGAAAGAGTACATTGTTTACTGCCAGTAGGTATAGTGTGTTCTGAGTGTACTGCAATAAATGTGTTCTTAGACCCACATTGATAAAAGTGAGCACATACATACATACATACATACAAATGTTTCAAGCGCGGGCATTAATGCCCTTCTAGCTTGCCAATATACCAAAACACTTGATCCCATAATAAATGTCTAGGCTGTTCTTAAAAATATCTAAACTAGTACTTGCTTTAATGTAATTTGGTCGTCTGTTCCAAGCATCGGCTACTCTGTCAGAGAACCAATTAGTACACTTCTCATTCCTACAGAATCACCAACATAGGTTGTCTGATGATACTCTAGTACTTTTTGATAACCCCAAACATTCCCAGAGGTAGTTATCCCTAAATGCCCTATATACCTAAATAAGACCTTCTCTTAAATATCTGTAAGAGACACTGTACAAGTTCAGATATTTTAGTCTTTCATAATAACTTAGATTTTCACATCCATGGATGCCCTTGGTATATTTCCGCTGTACTCTTATCAGTTTGTTCATGCTTGTTTTCCTATAGGGTTTCCATATTGTTATTCCATACTCAAGTTTGGGTCTAATGTAACTAACAAACAATGACTTAATTATGTTTGATTTCCTAGACTTTATAAATCTTTTTATACAACCTATAGATCTATAACTATCATTAGCCAATTGGTTGATATGATTAGAAAAACTCATAGCTGACTCTACCTATATAACCAGGTCCTTAAATGAGTCTACAGTTTCAATCACTGTGTGCTGTATTAAATATTTACCTTTCAGTTTATGTCTTATCAACATATTATTCTCCTGTGCTCAAATGGTCAATTTAGTCAACTTATTTTATTTATTTATTTATTTACATTTCTTTACCGGGAAATTCCGACTGGACACAGGTTCTTTTTCAGCAGAGGCCCGGGGAGAAAAGCTCCACAGAATGACATGGTAGATGGTAAACAATAACAATCAAGGTAGTTATACAGTAGAGGTGATCATGACATGGAGAAATACAGGAGCAAATTAGGTACAATTGAGTAGTAAGCATTGAGAAAAAGAAGAAGTAAAACACAGAGCTACAAATTTTCTAAACAGTAAATAGATAACAATAATAATAGACTAAATGATAACTAAATCCTGAAAGGATAAAGAGGCAGTGAATAATCTTCAGTTCAGTTTTATAGTGATAGAGGGGATACTCTATAAATCTGGGAGAGGAGAGACGGGTTGGTACTTTTCCGCCAACCCCCTACCATGCGTGCTGGGACCCAGACTGCCATGTTTTGCCCTGATTCTTTTCCCAGGGCTTGGGATGTGACATGGCTTGGAGTCTTACTCATCCTCCAGCATCCTCCCTATCGTCCTGCACGCTCATGGCTGTTTTTGGCCTTAGTTGTATCCCCACGGCTTGGGGTCGGTGCCTAGCTATGGTTTCAGCAGACCTTGTGGGCTTACCTGTTTTCCCACTGTCCTCACCTTCCCTACTACATGGGTGCAGGTGATTTCTTTGTATTGCTGTAGGACCACGCTTTTCTTTTTCACACACCTGCCAGTTGGACCCTACATTCTCCTGCATTTTTGGGGATCTTTCTTCTTTCGGAAGGGGGTGTCAGGGACACACGGTGACCTACATCAGCAACAAGCAATCACCCATGGATGTCAGGTGGTGCAAGGGGGTGGACAGTGGAAGACAAGTCAGACTGCAAGGTCTGTGAAAGACCAACCCCGCTGTCCACAAAATCTGTTAATATGGAACGGCCGGCAGTGGCCAAGTCAGAAGGGGGTGTCATAGACACACAGTGACCTAAACCAGAAAAAAGCAATCACCCGCGGAAGTTCGATAGTGCAAGGGGGGAAACAGTGGAGGACAAGTCAGACTGCAAAGTCTGTGAAAGACCAACCCTGCTGTCCACAACATCTGTTAACCTGGGATGGCTGGCAGTGGCCATGCAATCTTCTGCCGGTACGACACAAGTTTACATCAGAGAAACCCATCTGCCCCCATGTAACACTTCTTTCCCAGAAATCGGGGGCTGCAGGACACTGCCGATGCATGGCTCAGTGAATTCACTGCATGGGTCTGAAAGGATCAGAATGGCCTACTGAGGAATCATCCCAGAAACACAGCAATCTGGGACTGAAAATGTGTGGTAGGGATTTAACAGAAAAGTACCGAAGGTTTAAAGGGGGGTTAATTAGTTGGGGTTTGGACAAGGACAAAGCCAGCGAGAAATTAAGTGAGATTTAAGTGCAGCCTTGAAACGACTGCAGGAAGGAAGGGTAGTTATGGTAGTGGGAAGGTTGTTCCAGAGCTTGGATATAGCGCAGGAAAAAAGTGTTTCACCTGCTGAGTTTTTGGCTTTAGTGACCTGGAGTAGATTTTTGTTGCAGGAGCGTAGTGGTCTGGAAGAGTGGTATGGTTGGAGAATTATATGGAATGACGGGATTCGGAGGGGGTGGTTTACTAGTTTATGAGCAAAGGTGAGTTTAGTTTGGTGTAAGAGTTGTGGGAGTTCAAGCAAGTCAGGGTCTCTAAGGGAGACACAGTGGTGGCTGCAGTAGGAGGCATCAATGGCAAATTTTGCAATTTTATTGTAGTAGGCTTCGAGTTTATGTCTGACTGTCTAAGATTTGTAAGTATGGGTGATGTGTAGAGTAGGGTGGAGATTAGTTGGGAATTGGCGAAAGAGATTCTTGCTGGTTTGGTGAGGTATTGGTGGCTTCTATATAAGGCACCCAGTTTTTTGTGAACTTTATTTATTGTTAGTGATATGTGGGTGTCAAAGTTGAGATTATTGTCTATCTGTATGCCAAGTAGTTTTGTGTGGACTGTTGGTAAAATGGAGGTATTATCGTTGGCTTGAATAGTGAAGTGTGGGGAGTTTGGGGTAGATTTGGAGGATTGGAAGATGAGGAGTTTGGTTTTATTTGGATTGAGGAGAAGCTGGGCATTAGATAGCTGGCTTTCAAGTGAAGAGAATGAATCTTGGGTGATCTATTGTAGTTCTGTTAGAGTTGGGGCTGAGCAGATGAGGGTGAAATCATCTGCATATTGTATGAGGGAGGCATGTTTGGTGGCAGTGTGCAGGTTGTTGATAAAAAGGGAGAAAAGTAGGGGGCCAAGGATGGAGCCTTGGGGAACCCTGAGAGTAACAGGGAGGTGATGTGATAGATTGTTGTCCCAGATCACTGATTGCTGGTGGACTTGTAGATAGCTGTAGAACCAGTTTGTGGCTGGTGAGATGAAAGAGAGGTCGGATAGAGCAGAGAGTAGTAGATTGTGTGACACAATGTCAAAGGCTTTCGATAGATCCAGAAATACAGCAGAGGAGAGGAGGCCATTGTTTTTGTGATGGAGGATAGTGTTGGTGAAGGAGAGAAGAGCAGTTTTCATGCTGTGGTGTGGTCTGAAACCATGCTGGGTATTGGAGAGGAGGTTATTGTTAAGGAGGAATTTGGAGACCTGTGAATTGATGCATTTTTCAAGTATCTTGGAGAGGGGGGAGAGGATGGCAATGGGGCGGTAGTAGGAGAGGTCAGTGGAGGGGAATGATGTGTGATATTTTCCATAGCATGGATACATAGAAATCAGATATGGAGCAGTTAATTAATATGGATATAGGATAAGCTAGGGCATCAGCTGCTATCTTTAAGTATTCAGAGGGCAGGTTGCCAGCTGCTAGCTTTGTGGGTTTTAGTTTTGTCAGGAGTCTTTTTATGTAGGAGGTGGGTACTGTGGATAGAAAGAAGGTAGGGAGGGGTGGTTTTGGGTTGGGTGAGACGGGATTTTGTGTAGGGAAGTGTTTTTTTGTTAGGGATAGAATGGATTCTATGAAGTGCTTGTTGAAGGAATCAGCAATGCTACTGTTGGAGAGAGGGGTGGTTGGTAGGGGGTGCTTACTTTTCCTGGGCAGAGTATAGAGTTAATTGTGGACCAGAATTGTTGGGGATGTATTTGGAGGAGTTTAGGGGATGTCTGATAGAAAAGGGCTTTGTCTGCTTTTACTTGTTTTTTGACCTTGTTACTTAGTTTAAAGAAGAGTTGCCTATCTGAGGGGTTTTTAGTGATGTGCCAGCATTTCCATGTTTTATCCCTGGTTTTCACAAGGCCCCTGGTGATTTTTTGAAGCCAGGAGGAGCTCTTAGTTTGGATTCTGGTGTTTCTCAGGGGGCCATGGGAGTTACGGATGTTGAGGAAGGTACTGTTAAAGAAATGGACTGCTTCGTCTAGGGTGAGGTACATTAGAGTTGACCAGTTTACATTCTGGAGGGAGGAGGTGAAGGAGTTGGGGTTAAAATTAGCTTTGTTGGGAATAAGTATGTGGATAATGGGTTTGCAATCATTTATGTGATTTTTTTTAGTAGGAAGGTTGGGGAATGGTCACTGAGGGAGTCAGGTAAATAGCCAGCTAGGTAGGTGTGAGGGGCTTTACCAACTAAGACCCAGTCAAGAATGGTGTGGTTATTGGGGGTTTTATTGATCCTAGTGGGGGATTGTATTAGCTGAGAGAAACCATGGAGATTTAGGTGGAGGGCTTGCTGGTTGTTGTTGCAGGATAGCCACTTGATGTTAAAGTCCCTGAGGATGATAGTTTCTTGGGAAAGGAGAGATTTACCCAGTTTAATAGGTTTTCAAGAGGAGGTATATTTTGGCCTGGTGGGAAATAGCACCCTATAATGTTGATTGATTTCTTAGGGTTTAATTTGAGGGTGGTGTAAAGTATCTCTTCCTTGTCAAACTGGGGAGTTGATTTGGTGAGAATTTGGATATTGAGGTGGTGTTTGTACAATAGTGCCACACCTCCTCCTTTTCTTGATAGTCTGTCCTTATAGGGGATGCTGTATCCAGGTGGGAGTATTTCCTCACATTTGATGTAAGGTATGAGCCAAGATCCAGTTAGGATAAGGATGTCAGGGGAGTAGAGGCTTATGTAGGCATGGAGGCCTTGGATTTTATTACAGATGCTTCTGATGTCATTTGGGTTTTTGTTGATTGTGATATGTGTGATGGGGTAATTGGTTGGAAGAGGGTTTGTGGAGATGTTGGTGATTATGGGGCTAGGGATGGGTTGCACATCTCCACTGAGAGCAAGTTTAGAGAGAGTGTAGAGAATAAGTTTTATATATGCAGTAAAAAAATGTTGTATTTTATGAATATTTTGTGTCCAAATGTGGTGGGGGTTTGGTAATTGAGTAGTTGTTCTGGGAGGAGGTAGTTTGTGGTTGGGGTAATGAAATTATGCAGTGGATGTTTGAGGGGAGTTGATGAGAGAGTGCAGTGGAAATGGTTGGGCGTTATGACTATAGCTGTTTGGTATGATGTAATAAAGGCTAGAATAGTGCAGGTGAGGATTACTACAGTATTACCTAGTGGCATCGTTGCTTTGGATTAAGATGTGGGATTAAGCAGGAGGTAGGGAGCCTCAGCGGTAAGGCTTGATTGGGAAGTAAGTATGGGAGTGGCTATTGGCTAAAGATAAATGTAAATGTACTGGGGGCAGGTGAGGTGCAAATGAGTGTAGCAAACGGAACAGGGCTTAAACCACCGGCTAAGGATTGAGTGAGGGAGATAGTAATAATAGCCCCTGCAGGTAGCCTAGAGCATGAAGAATGAATATATGGAACTTAGCAGTGCTACGTTCCCCTACATCATCAATTACCAATCACAAGAATTGTTCATTTGCAAATGTGGAGTAAATTTAACTAAAAATAATATTATGCTAAATATATTAAGGAGAAACAATAACAACCCCTGCCAATCAACCTACTTAGGCATGAAAAAAGCAGTGCTATGTTCCCTTATTTTAACAATAAATCCTGATGTTAATGGGAAGAACAATAATATACCCTGCAATCATTACAAAAACATAGATGTTCATATATTAATAAACAGCAGTGCTATGTTCCCCCATATTCTCACTTATACCAAACCAATGTAAATCAAGTACAAAAATTCGGTAAATACAACAATAAACAGTATGATTCCTGATGATAGGAAGAACAATAGTAGTCCCTGCAAATATCACAATATATCAGTATTTATGTAACATAGCAGTACTACATTCCCCTGTGGCCTCACAAAGTAGATATCATAACATTTGACTTTAATCCAAAAGAATATAAATATATACCAAAAGAGAGGCAAAACAATAACTGTAATTTTCCCTACAATATAATTATAAGAGTGCAGTGATTGTGCATATCAAACTATACACATATATTCACTATCTCCCTTAGAGCCAATATGTCCAAAGTGATCCCAGGTCTATTGTATGCCTATTATCAAAATAAATGTAATGAGGTGGATATATACACAGCCTTAGATGTAAAAGTTCATGTAGCTCTATATTGGAGTCCAATATGATGAAGCCAACAAATATAAAATTCAAAACATAAACTAAATTAAGATTGTAGATTAAGTCCCAAGACCCATAGATAACATCCAGTAATACAAAAGGGTCTTAACAGGTCCCAGATACACGACCTGTCATTAATCCAGGTCCAATCCAACCAGATGTAATGTTAAATAAAGAAAAAAACCTTAGCATTTGTAATAGTGGAACCGTTCATTGGAAAAGAACAAATCCGTTTGAGAGAAAAAAAACAGTTCAATTATCACCGAAACAGCAAAAAATGCTCCTAATCCGATTAAAGAAACCAGTTCCATTGGAAAAGACAGATCCGTTAACACATGTGCACTAGATAGTCCGCTTGAAAAAAAACAGATCAGTTTTCCCCTAAACATTAAAAAAATGCCCTGAATCTGTTGACATGCCTTATCTGTAACACTTGTAATCAGTTTACCCAATTTCAGGCTGTCAGCATATAGACTGTAGAACACCTCAGATGATGTCCAGTTGGAGTGTGATACTTACCATGTCCTATTTGTAAGCCATGCAGCTATCCATCTTATCAACAGTGCATCAATACCTAGTTGTACAAATTTATTGATCAGTGTTTTGTGTATGACACTGTCAAATGCTGAAGTTAAATCTATATAAATCACATCACAACACAATTTTTCATTCATAGCTGTTATTATATTATTATAGAACATCATGTTACAAGTGGTAATAGATCTATTTTCAACATATGCATGCTGATATATGGTTTCAAGTCCCAACCTATCCAGTTCTGACAATAACTTATCCACTATTACCTTCTCCGTTATTTTTACACAACATGAAAGTAGATTTAAGGGTATGATTCTGGGTTTGTCCTACTCCCCTTTCCCTTAAAGACAGGTTTAATAAGTGCATGTCTCCAATCTTGAGGAATCTCCCCGTATTTATATGACCTAGTGAATATTAGATATAATGGTAGTGTAAGTTCTTGCTGAAGTGTTCTTAGGTCATTGTTACTTATTCCGTCTCCTCCCTGAGCTTTATTTGGATCCATTTTGCACAGTTCTTTTTCAATATAATCTAATTTGATTCCAGTATCTGGGGTTACCCAGATGTCACTAGGATAACTTATCACCCCTTTTGTGGAACCAAACTGTTTTGCGTAAGATTTTGTAAATATATTTATAATCTGTTGTGTCTGAGAATAAATTTTAGAATCTGCACACAGTTTATCAATTTGTGTATCTTTACTCCTTCCACATCTTATATATCTATAAAAAGGTTTCCTATTATGCTCAATATCTTTATATAAATTTTCTTCAAATTTTTCTTGATCTTGTGTAACATTATGCTTAATCTGTTTGTCCAGCTTGTTTATTTCAGTTTTCAAAGCTGTAGTTTGACCTCTCTTCCATTTCTTATATTTTTTGTCTTTCACCTTAATCGGGTATCTTGTTCTTATGGAAATATACCCCCTTATGTTGCGTGTCTAGATCCTGATGTTAAACATTTTTTTGATTTTTTTGCACTGAAACAATTTCTCTTTCAAAACTTTCCACATTCCATCTGCAGTTTTACCACTGAACACCTCACTCCAGTTAGTTTTAAATAGTAACTGTTTTGCTTCCCTATAATCTGTAATTAACCTTCTATGCATTGGCTTAGATTTCAGTTTGGCAGAATTATCTAGCAAAAATTAACTTTAATAATACATGATCACTGCACATCAATGTTGGTAAAACCTGACTTGAAGTTACAGTAATTCCTTTGGGAACACAAACAATATCTAGTATATTCCGTCCCCTGGTAGGTTTTTTACAATTTGAAGCATTTGTTTTTCCTGAATATACTCTGTGAATAATTTCTTTACTAACATTGTTGAATCAATATTATTCCAGTCTGTTTCTGGTAAATTTAAGTCTCCAGCTAATATTATTCTTCCCTCCTGTGTTTCATGTAAGAAATGCATGAATTCCTCTAGGTCATCTGCACTTGACTTTGGTGGTCTATGCACTCCAACAATTGTTATATGTTCCAGGGTTGTCTTTATTGTCACAGTTACACAGTCTATATTATTGGTGTTATCATTGAACATGTAATAATCACAGGTCTCATAGCTATCTATAATCACCTCCACCTGATTTTTTGTTAGAATGTCTGTTACAGTAAAAACATTTATACCCTGTCAGAAATGGTTTCCAGTCATTGTTCTTTAACCATGTTTCACAAACAATAACAACATCAATCTTGTGGGAACAAAGCAAATTTTCTAATAAAAAACTATTATTAATGCTCCTAGCATTAACAACCATCAGAGATGCATCAAATGTTGCTATCTGAGAACTGTTACATTTTTGATCTGACAAAAATCCTGGCTAGTGTTTGTCAAATATTGCAAAATATCTGCTGCAAAAATTCTTTTCCCTGATCTAGACAAATGCACACCATCCTGTCTGAACACATGCCCAAAAGAAGGCTTGGATGCTCTACACATTTCCATTTTTTAAAACAGGACATTTTTTCCGTGTAGGTGTTTATCCAAAAAATCTTTTCATTCACAGTAACCTATGTTAGAAAACAAACTTTAGACTCTCCACGACCATAAATTGTGAAAACTTTTATTTGAGAACGGTGGTAAGCGCTTTCGCGTATCTCCTGATACGCTTCCTCAGACCATATGTATCAAAATAAACCTCAGGCTTATATAGTAAGAAACAATCTCATTATTCAATTCATTAATTAATCTATGGTTTAATTATACAATTAGTTAAAGCATAGTTGTCATTATTAAGCAATCAAAAGCAGTCAAAAAAGAAGTCAAAAAAAGTCAAAAAGGAAGTCAAAAAAGAAAACCATAGATCTTACAAGTCTTCTTGTTTGATACACTGTATGGAACACTTTCATACCTTGTTCTAATCACATCCAGTGCAACTAATACAAATATATATAGTTCCTATACTTATATCAAGACTCTATTTAAAAAATTCATTATTAAAATATTCATTATTAAAATACTTACTCTATGCTATTTACAAAACTTCATGCTTAGAGCAAAACAGACAAACAAACTAAATTATTTGATCAATTGAACCTGTTGCAAATGTATCTTCTAGATACTTTATAGAACTTAAAAAGGTTTGTTTTAAACATCACGAGTATCTCAATAAAGCATACCTTGTTAGTTCTTAAAAAATATATGTGAATGTTAAATATTAACTATTGAATGCAAAAACAGATACTTCTATAAATAAAATAAAATAATTAACATAAGTAACACATAGACTCAATAGCATTGACCAAGAGGCTTATGGTCATGTTCAGAAACCTGAAGCTAAATTAAGTTAAAATCACAGTAACCTGACTATCCTTTCTATAGGTGATTTGTGAAAAATATGTCCTAACACCAGAACAAGCTATACTATCTAGGAGGGCTGTCAGTTCCCGAGTAACAGTCAGAGAATCTTTGTTGGTGACATCATTTGTACCAACATGAATAAAAACAGATCCATACTTCATTACATTAAGGTGTTCCAAGGGTTGTTTCACACATCTTCTATTTTTGCTCCTGACAAACATAACACTACAAGATGTTCATTATCATCTCTGCAAATATAAGTATCAGTTCCTCTAATAACTGAATCTCCAATTACAATAATATCTTTGCTGACCATCTCTGAAGAATCTTCAGCATCTAATACAATAATTTCTGCTCTATCAATTGTTATGAAGGATAGATCTTCAAAACTATTAGTCTTATTAATTCCACTGTTTTCACTGTGTATTAAATTCTCATCCAGCTGGCATTGTAAAGCCACAGCTTGAGATATGCAGTCAACATCTGTCTTTGTCTTCTTTTTCTTACAGTAATGTTATTCAATCCTTCCATGTTCAATTTTGATTTCTTCCTTTTCACCTGCCCCTTGCCTCTTTTTAATGCCAGGTACTGTGCAATACAGATGATGGCATCAAACATGCTACTATTGATGCAAAAAAGGTAATACTATAGTAATAGTGTGTAGGAATGGCCTAAGTATATACTGTAGTAATATTAAGGATCTTGTAATAAAGTACACCGTGATTGAAACTGTGAAGTTAACTGACATCCATTCATCATCTACAGGATATCCAGTACAACTGCAGTCTGAATTTTGAATGTAATAAGCCACTGTGTTATGTCACCCTCAATAAAGTTCTTTCCCACAAGTGTTGTGTTTATTCTGGTCTGTTGTTGAAGGAATCCAATTGTACAGGTGCTCCACAGCAAATATGGCTATGACACCATGAAGTGACTGGAGTCTGGCTAATAAAGAACTGTTATACTAAAAGTATAGATGTGGAGCTGTACAACAAGATATAATCCAATTTGATATATGTTCTGCACTAAGATCTGAACTGTAATAATAATGTGTAATGTATTATAGTGTGTTTCCCTCAGGATTGTCTTGTGTTAACCTTTGCATTTCAGCTATACGTATTCCTGAATGCAGGTATGCCGATGCAGGCAAGTATGACACTGTCATAGCTGTATACTGCAAATATTCCATACATATTCCCATCCACTAGGGATTAAATGTATACACTTGCATTCCAACTATTAATACACACTTTCCCTACTATCCCTGTCATGCATGAATCTCATGCATGTATTTTCAACTGTCACGCCAGTCTACTGTGGCATTCTACCTATATTGCCAGGTCAGACTTTGCAACCAAGTGAACTTTAGACACAAATCAGTCAACCAGCCCACAGCAGTGACCCAGTAGCTCAGTGTGATAACAGCTAGGTATGTTGTTAATTTTTGCACACACAGACCAGTGTTTGAATCCAGGGACTGGTCCTAAGATGTATTTATAGTAACAGACAAGTAGTCTTGACTATTTGTAGAAACTGTCATGTAGTGTTAACAGATATTTTCTGAACAGGGCTTACAGGTAAAGAAATGTTTGTAGCAGCTGTATGAAGGTTATACTAATAAACTGTGTTCAGATATACTAGTGTGTAAACAGAAGTGCTCAGCTGGTTGATAACACTCCATTACATAAAATGTCAGGCAGTACAGTAGTATTCCAACTGAATTAGACAAATTAAATGTTCTACTGTTGGTACAGCTGTATGCCTGGTGCATCTGTGAATGTATGCCGATAGTCCAAACCCATGTCTACAAATGACAGCAGGATAGGTGTATACACCATGCACTGTGCCTGATACATGTCTCTCAAGTGTCACGCTGTCACAGCTACTGATCACTGTTGCCATTAACCTTGGACACAGATATAACTCCATTTAAAGTATGCCAGTTCACACTCACACATCAGTATAGGGTACACATTTTAGTCATATATGTTACCCTGACATTTATAAGTCCTCTGTAGTTATGTACCTATAGTTCTTACAGCTTGGCCCATACCATTCCATGTCGACAGCTAGAGAGGTATGTACATGCTACAGAAGCTTTAGGGGACATGTAGATGTAAAGTAAGGACAGACCTGTAGAGTATTAAGCAGTACTGTTGTGAAAAATATAGTATATACAGTTCTTAATGGAATGTTTTTCTCTCCCCCCCACCCCTTATCTGCACCACAAATTATTATTGTTATACTACAGGTATGGCTTCATTTCAACATGTATTGTTCTCAAAACCTAATGTTGGGTCTTGTGTTGTATTATTGGTTATATATTTCAATGGTTGCATACTAACATACCTTGTTGAAATTCCACCATTGTTGGCCTTTTGCCATAGCTGCTACTGGCATGCTGTTACAATAATGACTGTTATCCCATTTATGCCTGTGTTCCATGTGCTATGCAATTCTATTGTTCTGGGTTAATTGGAACACCCATGCATGCTGTTATAACTAACATTGAAATGTTTTGTTCATGACTAACCAATACTCATTGACAAACCTCAACACCATAGCATGTTTGGGGAGGCCGATCCAAGCGGATCTGCCTGTCCTGCCTCATCTGGCCATGGCACCGGGTCCCAGCATGTCTGGGACCCAACCTGGAACTGCTTCCTCTGCTGATCCTGCACTACTCTCTGGTGGAACCGCCTCAGGGGATGGAGCCCCCTCAGGCGTGGGTGCGGAGAGGAGTCTGTCACCTGACACCAGCTTCCGGGGATGGTGCGCAGGGTCATCCAGTGGGATTTGGATGACAGCCTGCATCAGATAGAGAGCAGACTGGCACACCTTGAGGGGCAGACTGGTCCCGGCACCCAGCCCCCAGCACAGCCACCTTCAGGGCCATGAAGGGGAAGTGGTGACTGCCCAAGGGTGGGGACCTCATTCTCACTGTTTCCATTTGGGGGCACTTCATCTTCTGATTCCCAACCACCCTCCCCATCCAAGGTGTTTACCCCCCTCATATGTCATACACTGCTCCTGTCCGCTGTCTTGTCTGTCTGCATATGCAACCTCTTCTACCCAATTTACCTCCCCAAATGTACCTACAACCCTTCCCCAACATCCCACTCTCACCTTAAAAAAAATGTACACTGCCATTAATGAATTTTCTCATGAGTTAATCAACAAAGTTATGTCACCTACACCCCTCCCTGTGGGGTGTGAGGCTCCAAATTCTAAATTGTCCACATCATGCACAACTGTTGCTGCACAAGAAATGGAGAGCCATGGTCCTTTCCTACACCCATCCTGCACATCCCTTGCTGCCTTTCATATTGTTTTTCCCCCTGCTTGCCCCAATTTCACCACTTTCCCTTCACCCCTTTTTCTTTTCTTTTTTTGAAAATAGCACAGGTTTAAGCAGGTATAAGTGCCACTTAGCACCGCGAAGCATCATGCAAACCCACTTAAAACTGCTTTAATCACCCTATCTGATTCAGAAACTGTTCTGGCCAGCAACAAAATAGCCAGCCCTGGCAAGTCTCAAACCCAGGACCCTCTGGACTACAAACAGAGCAATGCACCACTAGGCCAACTCAGCTCTAGGGAGCTACTGTTTTTTTTCTAAATATATTATGCAGTACAATGATGTAACATTAGGGAAAAAACACTCCTGCCAAGTATCTGACCCAGGACCCTCTGCACTACAATCAGAACAATACACCACTAAGCCAACTTCAGCTGTGGAGGATTATTGTTTTTTTTTCTAAATATATTATGCAGTACAGTGATGTAACATTAGGGAAAAAAGACACCCCTGTCAAGTAATGAACCAAGGACCTTCTGAACTACAGTCAGAGTAACATACCACTAGGCCAACCCAGCTGTGGTGACATACTGCTTGTTTCTAAAAATATCATGCAGTACAGTGATGTAACAGAGAAAAAAAGACACCCCTGCCTAGTATTGGCCCCAAGACCCTCTGACCTACAGTTCACTGCAATACACCAGTAGGCCAACTCAACTCTGGGGAATTACTGGTGTTGTTATGAAGATATCCTGAGTACCAGTGACACTACTTCTATATATAATGTGATAAATGACAGTATGCCTGGGCCTGTGATGCAGACACTGAACCAGTGCACAGCTAAATACATATTGTTGGATTGACAGGATGCCTACCATATCAGGTACAGCTGACAATGGCACAGACTGTTACAGAATGTCTACAGTCGTGTCACCTATGTATGGCATGGTTGTCATCAAAGCTATTCTGTGTGCTGACCATACCTCTCAACTGTAAATATTTTTGCAGAATGTCCAGATTTTGCCTCATATTTTTGGCCTGTTTCTAATAAAATTACAGATGTCTGGCAAATCATTGAGGATTGAAGTCAGAAAATAATGATAGACATTTGAGATTCATACTCCATACCCTTCAGAAAATGTATGCTAATGCAAAACCTGTTATTCTATCATCTTCCTATGTTTCTAAGAGCAATATTTAAAAAATGTCCCTTTCTTGGGCCTTCATCCCCCAATTATGTATGGCTTTGTTCAGATTTCTTGCTCTAAGAGGTTGAGAGGTATGGCGCTGACATAATGGCAAGGCAGTGTTGATTGATTTCACAAAAGCATGACAGACAGGTCAGTGTCACAAAACATAGCCAACCAAACCCACATGTTAGTGCCAATCCTGTGTAACACACAGTATGCATGCACATATGCCTTGCAACTACACCTCCCATAATAATAACTCCATAGCTCTGTCTGTAACATTCCCAGTATGTCTGACATCTGGACATCCACAGCTCAGGCCCACAGTCCAGTCTGTTGCATGACAACTACATGCTCTGTAATACAACCTACAAATAACCAAGCCCTGCAATGTCCAGCAGACATGCTTGCTGCTACCACAGTCACTGCCACCCACAGCAGCATGTAAATGGCCTGGAGAGTGGGACAAATGTCACAAATATCAATACATGTCCTAAACCTCCCCTACCACTGTCTGGATGGTACTACTACTTAACATATGTACCAGAGGCACATGCATCACCTGGACTGTAATGGGCACCCTCACTCTGGCCATGCTGTGACACAAGAGCTGACACTACTCCCTCACTGACATATACAGCTTGCTGTCCCCCAGTGTCTTCACAATCACTAGTATGCCTCCTGCCCAGAATGCAGCAGCTGCAGCCTGCCACACATGCAGCTGTATGCTCAGCTACATGCTACAGACCTATCATACCTCCCAAACATCTAGAACAAGACATCCACACAACAACCATACATAAAGGGTTGAGTGGGGGATGTTCAGGTGACAGGGACATGTATCACAGTCTCACCCTACAAACATACACAGCCGATACACCAGCATCAACTGTAGCAGCATGCACATTCAGATAAAAAGGAGGTATGATACTCACATCTGCCTGTCTCCAATCAGTGAACAGTATTTCTACATACCCTCTGTGATGCTGTAGCCCCCACACCTCCATAATGTCCTCCTCACTGGCCAGGAAAAGGGCCAAGGCCTACATGAAGGCCTTAATTATAAGACTGTGTTCCCATGCCATTGGTTAATAGCAATGCAACCCAGCTGTTCTGGATGTAATTAGCTAGTGGGAGTCACAGATTGGTGCACAGGCAATCACCTTTTCATGAGCATTACCTACAAAAGGCAAGCTGCTGCCTATGGTAAACAGGCCTGACACTTTCTTCATTAAGACAGTCTGCGATTCTGTAGGAGACTACAACTGGATATCCTCTCACAAAGGAGTACAGTAATACACCAGGTATGTCATAGAATTAAGCATGTAATGGAATGCAGATGGGGGATGCAGTCATGTGAAATAGGAATTTACACAGTAGGTCTCAACCACATTTCTTGGACTGACATGTTGCTGTTCATCAGCTATTCAGCAACTATGGCCACCCCTTATGGCTCTGTCGGCAGTGACATAGATCACAGCTTTGGCCCCTGACTCACCCCAGCAATGGTTAGCTCACATATGACTGCTACTGGATTGTTGTACAATACTGACAGTAAGTGCTGGTGGATACAGTTGGCATATCACATCATGTATTGTCAGTGAGCCCCTTTCTGTCTGTGAATGTCATACAGGCTTAGTTCAAAGATTGTCCAGGTGTCCCTGACAGTTCCTGACATACTCTGGCTTGGTCACTGTGTACTCCACACCTGCATCTCATTGCCTGACACCTATGGCTAGCATACCTGGTGACCCCCTGCAGCACAACAGCAGGTTATAGGCACTAGTATTAGGGACCACTGGCTCTGCCTCAGCAGCAGTGTGTACATATTGAGCATACAATGTAAGGGAATGAATACAGTACCAGATATTAATGTACCATACTGTGTTCCCATGGATCTGGCATGTCACACACATATTCCCCAAACTCTGGGGACAACCATCACATATTGTCCAACTGGTGTCCGGAAGTCAATATTTGTCTCGCAGGGGTTCTACATCTATCAGGCACTTGTACACATTCTGCAAACATCTGGGTACTACAGCTGTCAGACACCTATGAGGAGGACACTCTACACCACATATACACTGCTCTCATTTATTTTGTGGCACAGCTGTTGCTGGAATGTCCACATGCTCTTGTACTACCACTCACCTATTTGGCAGATGTAGGCAGGATGACATGGTACTATGACATTGCCCATAGGGGACACCCAGCAGTCAATGGCAGTGTTGGGTGTGGACACATAACAACACAGCCTGTCACAGCATTCAGTCCATATGTGGTGTTCCTGGTACCATATGAGGTTACTAGGCTATGGGCCCTGAGCAGCCATATGCCTAGACCAGATGTTAGCCCATGTGTATGCAAGGCAGCACCTGATGCCCCAGTCTAGCAGGGACACATGTGGTATCCCAAGGGTGCATGTGCAGTTAACCATCCAGTTATCCAGGTTACGCAAACAAAGATGTACATAGCTACACTGCCTAATGTGGACAGGGTGCCCATTCCACCGCAAGGTGATTGCATGGGATGCGCATCTGAGTTGCCAACATGCCTAGTTGATGTCACCAGCCAGGTTGAGGGCATATGTGTGTGCATGTGTGTGCATGTGTGTGTGTGTGTGTGTGTGTGTGTGTGTGTGTGTGTGTGTGTGTGTGTGTGTGTGTGTAACAGAGTGGTGCATGATTTGCACTCGTGCAGTAGTCCCAGCAAAGTGGAGTCCATGATTGCCTAGCATGCCACACTGAGGTCACCCTGAGGAGTATGCATGAAACTGGGTACGGGGTTGCCCTTATAGCCTATCGGTGTATGGTAGATGTTTGATGCCCTGGCATACCCTGGTGGGCAACCTCTGTGATGTCCCCAGTTGCTGCATGTGCTGTGTGATGTGAATGATGCATAGGGAATTATACACAATAATGGGTATCATTGTGGGGAATATGGGGATGTTTATACTCCATGTCCCTTGATGAAATACCCTTATGTATGACATGGGCCATGTAGAAGGTGTACCTTTCAATGGGAGCAACATTGTGTTGAAATCTCATGTTGACAAAGACCTGTGTCCACAGCTCCCTAATGATGATTGCGTCCCTCAGATGTTAGTACTGTAATACTATGTGGGGACGTCACTCTCCCCAATGGGTTGACACTTGTGTGTATGTGTAGATATTGGTGCGAGTTCTTAAGGAGGGTTTGGGGACTGTGAGGCTGTGTATACCCCCCCCCCCTGGAGGATGTATTCCACATTGGAGGTTATGTATGATTGAACCTAGCTAGATGGGTATTGTGGGAGATAGTGACTGCAAACATGACCACATGATGGTTGCTTTGCCAAGGAGGATGACACTATAGGTATGCTGCAGTGGTAACCTGTGTTGTGTAATGTCAACTGCAATACACCTTCACCTCATGTGGGGGTAGCCCCTGGCCACACCAAGGTGTTTATACATCCACTGTTGATGGCTCTCTGGCCATTTGTGTGCTGGCATGGGTACGTCTTACAACATATGTTAGGGTCATTCAACTGACCCAGGATCAGGGTATAGACCTGACTCCTAATACAGTTAATGAGGTCCGTATAGGCCGAATGGGTTTCCTTGTTCACATGTGTTGGCCGGCAGCTAGCTGTGATTTGAATAAGTGTGTGCTGGCAATGGTGAACTGCCCCTGCAGTGTCCCCTGTGCATCTTACTGCCTTTACAGTGTGGAGGTGTGTATGTGTCATATATACATATATATATATATATATATATATATATATATATATATATATATATATATACAGAAACCCCATATCCCATGGCCTTACCAGCTACACTTTGGTGTCTGAATGTATGATTGGATGGTTGACCAGGTAGGCTGTAGTGCTCACTGCAGCTTAGAACCATGGTCTGTGCGACTGCACAGATGTCTGCAGTACCCAGGGTTAGGAGTGCTTGCAATGAGGTCAAAGTCATGTGTAGTACACCTCTAGTATTTAGCAGCATGGCCATCAATGTGTGCTGTACTACCACATGTATGTTGGTAGTGATAATGTCACCACTTTTAATAATGGAGCCACTATGGTGTTGGCGAGAACCAGTGCCAGATGCATGAATACCAGTGAAGACAGCTGGAGGCCATCTCTCACAGAGCATTGTGGTCTGTTTACCATATCATCCCAGACTCACAGGTACTAGAACCCCTGGAATATCACAGGATAAATGTGAACATGTTAAGAGCAATCATTCCCTGATTGTATTGTGGCATTGGTCTGAGTGACAGCATAATGCAGCATAAGGCTAAGGACATACTTGCCTGGGACACACAACCAGTGTGCTCACTCATGTCTCACTGCATATAGTCCAAGGACATACATGTCAGGTCAGGCACACCAACATGTACTGTGACAGACCCATGACAGTACCTGTTGGTGAGAGATAGCACTGTGTATGCAATATTGTGGAGCTTGTCACGTGACACACAAGTAAATGTGACCATCCACATACACAGCCAGGTCAGAGGCACACCAGTGTGTCTCCACTGGAGTCCCATATGTGTAACATGTTTGACATGAGCGGACGCCTGCATGGCTGTGGGACACAGGGGTGTGGCCATGTGTAGTATCTGTTGTGTATGGCTGTGGCATTCATGTGTGGCTCTGCCTCGGAGATCCACTTTGTTTGTGGATGTGGATGTTGAGGACCACTGCAGATGTTTGTGTGTGCTGTGTATGTGTGGCTAGTGTGTGAGCTGTACTGATTGTGTTGACAACCTGTTTGGGGATAGATAAGCAGTCTTGATAGGGACAAAGCATGGACTGCAGGTTACTACTGTCATTACATTTTTCACACAGTGTGTTCCTTGCTGGTGTTTGTAGATGGCTGTCCATCCGTGCACATGAAGCAGGTGCTACACAGTGCCAGGACACCCATATCAACCACACTGGCTGGGGAAACTGTAGGACATTGTCAACCATATAGTCCAGAATCTGAGGGAGGAAGGCCAGAGAGGAGTTGGCCTACAGATCACGTGATTACTAATACAGTAGAAGGCTGACACCATAGCAGACCATGTAGACAGGCTATGAACAGGCATTAATTGGTGCAACGGGTACATGCAACACCTCATAGCACATGCAGCAAGTAGCATAAAACATCAGGATCAGGGGGGCAATGCATGCTGTATTGCCACTATGTTGCCGATACCCACAGACATACTTTGCTGATAGATGGCAGGGTTATGATATGGGGGTTAGTGGTGGATAGTGCTGGCAAAAGTGGATATGCAGGGTCTGTACATAATGGTGAGCAATGTATGCAGTCCTGTGATGTGTTCCCCTGTTCATGTCTGTCTGGTGGGATGAACAGACCTTGCAACTCACCCTTCTCAGAAGCTGAGACCACTGCAATTCTTGATGCCCTGAGACTCCATCACTGGGTGCTGTTGTCAAGGATTTGCACAACAAGCAACAATGAGCTGCACTGTGGGCAGACCTAGTAGTAACAGTGAATGATGTGGACCACCGGGACAGAAGCTATGTACAGGTCCAACAATGTGCTACTGATCTCATAGAACATGCATGGCAAAGGGCTGCAGCTGTGGCCAGGGACCATGCTAGCAAAGGGGGGGGGGCTGCTACAAAACCACCGATGTCAGCCACAGAGGAGTTCCTGGCACACCTGGGTTCAGCCACAAGCTCACCAGAAACCATCAGTACATATGTTGTGGAGGTGGGTGGCTCAGATTCCACAGCTGAGGAGCACCCAGTAAGCCTCCAGTCATTATCACATTAATGCTGTAGTATTCATAGTAGCAACATCTGCATACCTGTATGCATATGTGAGGTCAATCTGCATTTGTGGGTGGGGATTTGTAATGTACACATGTGCACACGTATTGTGAATGTCAGCAATTTGGGTAGTATCACAGCTTGTACTGTACATGTTGATAAATGCACGTATTATCCTGCATCAATGCCACAAGTGTCGCTGACAATACCTCTCCCCCACAAATCCATGGGTACCTCTGGTGTGGCTGAGAACAGCAACCTGTAGCCAGTGAGTGTGGAACTGTCATGTAATGGCTCACCTATACCCTAGGCATGTTAACTACTGCCATTTTGCCATGCACATGACTGTTAAGCTTATCCGTGTTGCAATACGTGCATGTTCACTTGTGGTGGGATTCACTGCAGTGCATCACATTGGTAATCACAGTAGCATTTCTGCAGGAGCTGTAACATATTAACACATAGTTTTGTATAGGTGTAGCCAGTCTGCTAAACAGGGATACATTACTATTGTGCAAATGGGTGCACTGTGTGTTAGGTGAAGGTCTATCCCATATTCTGATGTGTCACATATCTCACAGGTGTATAGTACTGCCAACATTAAATGCAAGTAGCTGCACTGCATGTTGTTCAGGGCCTGTCAAGAGTGTGTCTGGTGTGGTCTGATTGTGTGTTGTGTATGGCATCAGTCAGAAGGTGTGGTGTGTATAATGCCTTTGTGGCACCTCACGTGTGTGTGTGTGTGTGTGTGTGTGTGTGTGTGTGTGTGTGTGTGTGTGTGTGTGTGTGTGTGCGTGCGTGTGTGCATGTGTGTGCATGTGTGTGTGTGTGTGTGTGTGTGTGTGTGTGTGTGTGTGTGGATCAGCAAACATTATAGTGCAGGTATTCTTGTGGTCATGTTGTCTTCCCCTCACTGGTGACTATGGGGTATGGAGTGTGTCCCCCTCACCTCACAACCTGATGTCAGTGTGTCATCAGACTCGATGATGGTGGCCATTGTGAGGCACAGGTACGGTTGTTGGTGGCTGAATCTATCCCATTGGTTGATATCACACTTCCACTCCCAATGTGCCTGCACACAATCAGTATGCCCACACATACCCAGTCCCCAGCAGTCACAGATATTAGGCAGTCAGAGGGTGGTGCCATTGAACAGGGGAGTGTAGGGACTATGGCATCTGTGACTGTAGACACTAGCCATAGCCAGAGACCTGGAGAGGTCCCACAGAGGCAGATTGACAGGGGTGCTCAAAGATGGACTGCTACCCATCAAGCACCTGAGAGAGGTGTCACAGCACATGTCACCCGACACATATTTTGGTCCATCATGGAGGTACAGGCATGTTGTGAACAGTACTCCAGATGGATGTTCAGAGTCATTGATGCCACACTGCCTGGCATGCATGATACTCTCCATGGCACTGGTGATGCCTTATGTCATTTCACTGATGTAGTGGATTGATGGTGGGCTGAGACATTGTCAGTCCTTAACTGTGCAGTGGCTGTGCTTGAACATGTGGTGGGAGTAGGGTGTCAGAAACGTGGCTGTAGGTCAGCAACAACATCAGCTGAGAGCCTATGTTGCCATGCACATTAACACTCCCATAGTGGCAGTACCACCAGCACTACCGGCAGGATTGTGCTGCCCATACTGCAACATGGCAGGCCACAGGCACGTAGTCCTGGATGGTCCCATGAAGAACATAGACCCAGTAGACACCATGTTTACCTAGGTACATAAGCGTGGAAGAGTGTGTGAGGGACAATGGGGGCAGACAGCGTACCTTGCATGCATACCCCTTGACACAGCATGCTACTCTTGATACATGTCACCTGGGAGTTCTGTAGGATCACAGGTTCATAGGTACAGAGGAGGTTACTACAGTACTGGCTCAGTGTCTCTTACAAACCTATCCAGCACTATATCCCCAACAGAATCATCTATCAGCATCTTTTGCTCATGCCATTGACTGACACACTTTGGACCCCTGAGACAGATTTTTTTTGAAATCCACTCAACCTTACTGCAGTTGATGAGGGTCTGCATGGTACTCTGTTTGACATTTTTGGGAAGTGAATTCCTGAGACAGGGCAGCCTCTGGGAGACAAACTTGTCTCTCCAGCTTTTTTTTTTTTTTTTTGCTGTGTCATATGTGATTCAAGCCTATCATGCCAGTAATGCACACAGAGTTATACTGATATATATGGGGCAGCTGTTGAAGGGCTGAGCACAACATTGCCATCTAGAAATGCTACAGCCCACCTGTGGACAACCTGCCCCATACAGAGTGGGGCAGTACTGATTCAAGGCTGTCTGCATGGCACAGGTGTTGAAGGCCATGGATAACCTTTTGTGGGTGTTAACATAGCCTTTCCATTTGGTGAAGATACATGCATAGGTACATACCAGACAGGCCATGCTGTTAATGTATTGTTGTACTGACTGAGGACTATACAGAGGTAATGTCCACCTTTTGTCTAGATGCAGTCACTTTACCTATGTGGTGAACCATGTCCAAGCCTTTTCTGACCACTGCCACTATTTCATAGGTGAATGCAACAGTGTTATCAACCTGACTAGCCAGGTCTGTCAATGCAGTTTGTGCATTTATGGGGTTGCCATTGATATGGGAAATAGTGGTTCCATGTCCTTGCCATATGGTATGATGGTACTGTTTTTTGTATTCAGCTGGATGCCAGGACCTGGCCACCATTCCATACCCGCTGTATGACCCTATTGCAGTGTGTTAACATTGGTTTGTGTGTCAATGACAGAGAGTACACTATTCACTGTTGCCACAGCTTTAGGTGGTGCCTACATATGTGGGAGGTGGCAGTTAGCATTCATGCCTTCATACATGTGGGTTATTGCAGGCAGCAGCTACTCACAGGGTGTATACATGTCTACATATTGCACACACATAGGCAACACAGGGTAGGGTTGTCACTTTATCAAATGTGGAATGTGGGACACATCTTGTAGTATTGTGACACTTGGCAAGACTTACCATAACCCATGGCAAATGCACCAGACAGGACTTCCCTTTGTTGCCAATATGATTGTTTCTTTGTGTCACATCAGCATAGGTTATGCTATTTCTCATACCAGTAAGCTGCTTCTGATGTGAAATAGCTGCTTTATGCAATTAGTAGACACCCTTAGAAGATGTTTGTTGTCCTACACTCTGGGGACCTCTTTATTGTTTGTGTTGTCACAGGTAACACCTGGCTAAACATGGACTGTAACCTGCAAGGTGGAACAGGTGGTGGCCATAACTCCCACCTCTACAGATGTCTTCAGAATGTCCTGATGTTTGCCACATATTTTTGTTCCATTTGGCATAACATTGTGTGTTTTTCTGGCAAAGTAGTGTGAAATCATTAAAGACTGATGTTACACAATAATGACAGATATTTTGCTGTCAGACTTCATACCCTTCAGAAAATGCATTCAAATGCGCAATCCATTATGCTATCTCCTGTGTATGGTAATATTTAAAGATTGACCCCAATATGTGGACTTTGTCCCACTTTTCTGTATGGCTTTCTCCAGATGTCTTTCTGTAAGGGGTCGAGAGGTATGTTTGTGGCCCTAACACATGCACACTTCTGCAAGGGGATATACATATGTACACACACACACACACACACACACACACACACACACACACACACACGCACACACACGCACACACACACACACACTCATGAGCCACCCTTGTTGATAGTAGATCCCCTACCTGGCTAGTTATACATAAGATAGCTCAATATGCATAGTGCATGAACCACAGAGGTTATAAAGTTTTGTGTCTGCCACTACTATTCAGTTGGTTGAAATCTGCAGGTGCTGTAAGGATTGTCACTGGGGGTTTAACAGGTACTTAAAATGGTATAACATGTCACACACACACACTGCTGCAGGGGGACTTGCATTCCAACAGTCATGCAAAGAGAGTTGCCAGTTTCGGACTTACAACACCTATATATCTAGTTATGTAAAATATAGCCCACCATACATATTTCATGCACCACAGTGGTATTATGTTTGAAATGTGTAACTTTGCATCTAAGGTGCATGACGTCTGTAGGCCTTGAATAGGTTGGTGATGGTAGAGTTAACAGGGTGGCACAGGCACACAAAATGGTATAGGCATTGCACACACACAGGCAAGACAGCCACGCTGCTGCAGAGGATATGTATACACAGACACACATTCACACAATCACCAGTATTGAGATTACAACCCCCTACCTATCTATTTATATGCAGTATAGTGCTATGTCCTTATTGCATATGCAATGGAGCTTTTATGCCTGGGGCATACGTCTCAACATGTTAGAACAATACATGTGGACAAAACCTTCAATAATGGGGGGGATACAGGAGCAAAAATAGGGACAGGTTTTACATATTGCTCTTACAAATGTAGATAACTGATAGAGAGACCGGTTTCATACTATCATTACTTTTGTGAAAGGTATGAAGTCTGACACTCAGATGTCTGTTATTATTGTCTGACTTCACCTCTTAATGCTTTCCCAATGACTGGCCAAGAAACCATACTTTTATGACATACAGACAAAATATATTAGGCAATCATCTGGACATTTGGCAAAACTGTATACAGTTGAGAGGTAAGGCCTGCAGAGTGTGAAACAGTGCATTTAAGGCTGATAACATCAACAGGCCCTGTCAATTAATGCAATGGGAGGTATCAGATCACACACACACACACACATGGTAGTCTTGAGATTAGAACCCCTACTCATTGAGTTTATTGTACTAGAATGCTACATACTTATTGGGTGTGCCATGGAGCTTACACACTTGAAGAATGTCCAATGCTATATCTAATGTGGATGACATCAGCAGGCCCTGCAAAGTAAGGCAATGGGTGGTTAACAGGGTGGAACAGGCCTACAAATGGTATAACCAACACACACACACACACACACACACACACACACACACACACACACACACACACACACACACACACACACACACACACACACAGAGTTGGCAATCTTGAGACTAAAATCCCCTACCTATCTAGTTTATTGTACTATAGTGTTAAGCACATATCATGTGTGCCACAGAGCTTATATGCCTGCAGAGTGTCCAATGCTGTATCTAAAGTGGTTGACATCAGCAGGCCCTGTACAGTAGGGGAATGGGGGTTAACAGGGCTCAGAATATATGGGCATTGCACACACATAGGCAGGAAACACACAAAGCCACAAGGGAATATACTTATATATGCATGCACACACACACACACACACACACACACACACACACACACACACACACACACACACACACACACACACACACACACACACACACTCACTCAGTTGGCATTATTGGGAATTGAACCACTACCTATTTCCACTATAGCAGTACGTACTTATCGCATGCACCACATGAGTTATATATGTAGAGAGTGTCTGTCAGTGCTTTTGGGGTGTATGACATCAGTAGCTGCTGACAGGGAGATCAATGTTGTGGAGTACAGTAGTCACAGGGCCAATATGGGTGGCCATTACACAGATATAGGCCTGTTGGGTGTATGTAGTCTGCTGTACATGTAATACATACATACACACACAAACACACACACACACACACACACACACACACACACACACACACACACACACACGGCAACTGATGTGTGAGTACAAGCCCTCCCTATCTACTATTAAACAATGGGCCTCACCAAAGTATTTGCCCATGCCCCTGGTTCAAATTGGTGTACATGTGGTTGTTGCAATACATCATTTTATGCCTTTCAGGGTCTCTCTCTCTCTCTCTCTCTCTCTCTATATATATATATATATATATATATATATATATATATATATCTTTCTGTTTGTCTCTCCCCGTCCAGTCTCTTCCTCTCTGTACATGATATATTTGTATATGTTACCTATATATCTGTATGTATATCACAGTCAACAGATACAGATAAATCTTATATGTACCACATTCAGATAGATGGGGTTAAACATGTGTGATGGGGTGGGGATAGACAGTTAAGGTGTACATAGCTGTCGGTATGCAGAAGGGATATAAGTATACCCCAGTTCTGTAGTCAGATGTGTGTTCAGACATGGGCTGACAGAAGCGAAGTGCAGGAGCATGCCCAGTATGACCATCAATAGTAAGAGTGGGACTCCAGTCTAGACATACCTATACTCCGGTCCAGGAGTTTGTGTGCTACAGCCAAATAGCTGATGAACCCTGGAAACAGTCCAGAACCTCACTGATAGACTGGCTGAGGGATCTCCTGGCTATGTGCTATCCTTATTAACTGAGTCATATCTAGGGTGGCTACAGACTGTATTGGACTGAGCAGTGTTTTGCATAATATGTAAGGTACATTTGGTACAGCACTGTGATATCCTGGTATGTCAGTGGCAGATCAGTAGAGATTAAAGTGAGGAACTACTAACAGACATTTGTCTACTGACTCCACACACTGCAGGGAACCCATGCTACTGCACAACATGTTGTAGTCTGCACATGCTACGTTTGTATGGCCAGTGGTTCATCTTTCCCCTTATGTGTGGCCCTGTGTCCTGCTCTGCTCCAGATACAGGCTTTGTCCATACTTGCTGCTCTTATGTAGTTATAGTTCTGGTGTGACTGGTGTAGAAGTCATAACATCACACACAGGGTTACGGACTACATACCTCTGACTGTAGCTGTTTATCAGGTTGGCCAGCATTGTTTCCCATACATCTGCTGTGGGGCTCAGACAGTTTGTGTTCCACTGTTCTTCTAAGGCTACATGTTGGCCATAGCTGTCTAACTGTTACAGGCAGACATCTTGACAGGACAGTAGACATAGGACCAGACATGGGGACAGCAGCTTAATATTGGTCCTTCAAATGTAGACAGTTGATATACTGATTTTGTATTAGCTTGCATTTTCTTATGGGTATGATGTTTGCATCTCAATCATCTGTCATTGATGTTTTCACATCAACCTGTATTGTTTAGCCAATAGTTTGCCAGATAAATGCAATGCTATGACAAACAGAACAGATATACTAGGCATACATGTGGACATTCTGAGAAACCCTGACATTCCTGGGGTATAGATGGTGCCCACTGACTTGTTGTGAGTACTGACACAGTACATGGCAGCCTTTGTATCCTGGTGCTACACTGACTTGCCACAACCTGCTGCTCTAGTAGGCACCATCTAAGTTACTCAGAGTGGTGTACTGTCCATATCTGTCACCCACTGTCCCTACATTTTCCAGCTTTCTTGCAGCAACAAATAATGACGTCTGGAGAGCCTGTAGAACTCCTACCATAGGTGAAGCTGACATGCAAAATAATAGGCACAGTCAGCCTTGAACCATGAACCCTGTCACCCACAGTAATGCCCTTAGCCCAGTAAGCCACAACAGCCCCCAGCCAGTGCTGTGTACTTCCTGACACTGTTAACCACACACATACCTAGCACATTGACCCCTACATATTGTGGAAATGGAACATCTTAGCAAGTTGATCGGGACAGACCTGGGAATGTGTGGTCTGCTGCTATTACTTTACAAACATAACTGTTACTGCAGTTCTATTGGAACATGGGTGTGTTTGGGGTAGGGGGCCATACTTCTGAATTGTACAGATTTTCACCGAATGTTCAGATGTTTCCCTCACATTTTGGGTCCATTTTTCATAAAACTGTGGTTGTCTGGAAAATTACTGTCAAATTATTAAAACTGAAGTTAGAAGGTAATGACAGACATTTGAGTTTCAGACTTCTTACCCTTCAGAGAACTCATGGTGCTGCAACACCTGTTATTCTATCAACTTTCTATGTTTGTAAGTGCAATATTTAAGACTTGTCCCTGTTTTTGGGCCTTTGCGACACATTTCTTTATGGCTTTGTACAAATTTCTTGCTGTAAGAGGTTTAGAGCTATGTATGGGACTCCAACATTGACATCCATGCATTTGTCCTATGACCTCTTTGTTTGTAAGTCCCTCACATGGTGCAGTGGATTTTGCTGGCTTGGGGCCTACTGCATATTGTGGGGCAGCCAGTATTTGGCAGAGAGTGCCTGTTGTCTCACATAGCTGTCTGTTGTCTGCTGCTATCCCAGTAACCCACTCCATTCCCATGCATATATGCAGCAATGCCATACATATGTACCACAGTGTACTTCCCCATTCATTTGTTGTTAACAAGAGTGACTTACCTTGTGCCAGCAGCAGTTGAGATGACAGTGCTTCAGGGCTGACTCTGTCAGATGCATGCAGTACACAGTCTATACATGGTAAGGTATAGATAGTGTGATGTGGTTGGCATTGATTTTACTGTCTGTATGTGAGTCAGAGTGAGGTGTCAGTCCCTGGGTCCCTAGGTTGTCAGTATATGTGCTATGGATTGCCTCTTTGCCAAGGCCAGGGCATACTGGCCATGCGTACATCTATGTATAGGAACAGGCTCAGGGGGTTCCTCCTCGGAGTCCCCCTGTGCCTGTGGGGACCTTGACAATGGTGGGGGCTGTGTGTCCCTTCCTTGTGATGTTTCTGCCACAGCTGTTTCCGCAGTATCATATTGTGTAGAATGGCAGATACTATGAACATGTGTGCACATGTGGCTGGAGAGCTCTGCAGGGCTCCACCAGATATGTCAAGGCAGCATAACTGTAACTTAAGCAGCCCAAACACATGCTCTATAATGCTCCTAGTTTGTGTGTGTGCCTCATTATGGCATTCTTCAGTTGGTTTATGTGCATTTCTGATGGGTGTCATCATCCATGGCTCCAGTGCGTAACCAGCAAACCCCACTAGATGGCCATACAGGATGTCCCCTCAGGCAAATGCCTGGTACAGCTGTGATGCATGCCAGATGTGGGAGTCGTGATAACTGCCAGGGCTGCCAGCATGCACATTGATGATAATGCCCTGGGCATTGCACACGACCTGACAGTTGATGGAGTGATACCCCTTGTGGTTGATATAGACTCTACCCTCCTCAGTGGGGGGTGGTTAGATGTGTACATGAGTGCAGTCTATGCACCCAGTACCTCTGGTCAGTCTGCTACATGGTGGAAGAGATGCATATTGCTGGTCCTCTCCTCAGGGGTGTTGGGGAAATAAATGTGCATGTGTTAGCATGACATCCAGGAATTGGTGGAGTACCCTGGATGCGGATGCCTGTGAGATCTCCATGATGTCCCCAGTAGATGTTTGGAAAAAACCTGTAGCTAGTATTCTTAAGGCTACACATACCTTAGTTTCCACTAGGATGGGTTCCCCTCTGTTGGTTGTGGGTTTGAGGTGAGGGCGGTAAAGTTTGGTGAGTCGCTGTAGTATGTTATTGTCCACCCTGTAGTGCTCTACTATCTCCAGCTCATGTAGCTCTTGAAAGGTTACCCTGAGCCAGAACACTCTTCTCCTGCTCAATCTGGGCCTGTTGTCATCATCACCATCATCTCTGTCCTCAACCTGAAGTGCATACAGACATAGCAGAGCAGCAGCATCCCCTATCATTTTGTCTGTTAAAATTTCCAAGTGTGTACTGCAATGGTGCAAAGTATGTGGGAAAAATAATATTGAAGGGTGTATGCATACTTTATACTGGTGTGCTGCAGATGCAGCCTGTGTGATTGGCTGACTATGATACATTCTACTCACCAGCTATATTATTGAGGGGGTTTGAATGGGCCAGTGTCAGTGGAACAGGGCTTATCAGTTATTTATGCTTGATTGGCTTTCCCAGGCTATCCCCCCCCCACACTTTTTTTATTTCTTCCACTGCTAAGCCCTGTTGTGCTCTGCACAAACCCACAGAGCTAGTGTAAACATTGCTGAGCAGAAAGGGTCCTCCACTGTACACGGTCATGCTTAGCTTTTCATTAACCAGATAAAACACATGCCGTGGGACTAATCACAGCTTAGCAGCCTCAGACACCCCCCCCCTGCTTAGCTATGCTTACCTGAGCAGAAACAGGTGCTGCTAAGCTCCAGTCTGCTTATACATGCCATGACACACCCCCTTTTAATTTCAGCTGTCTCTTCTGCCTACACTATCATGGTTCTAGCCCTTATATAATTAGTACCTGCGGACATGGTGGCCCATTTTGCTATTCAATAAACTTGGCTCATTTACATACACCTAATTGCGTATACCCTGGATACTGCACTACACCAGGGCTTATGTCCTTAGCAACCAGTATAACCTGCTATTGTTATGACTCTGCATGCTGGCCACTATAATGCAATAACTTTGTATAGCTTTAAATTTCATATTTTACACTTTTTTTTGGCAAATTATCATGTTTGTGCATCACTGCGCGCCACTTAAATGTGGCATATCTATTAAAAAAACATAAATTTTTTATATATTGCATCAGTTTGATTCATCAATTATTAAATTGAGTGCTTGTCCTGCTATAAATACAGGGGAAAATGTATTCAATTGTTATCTGATGAAGTCATTGAATTTGACGAAAATGCTATTTTGTTTTATTGTGTGGATAAGGCGTTAATACTGTTTTAACATCGGTTTGGATTAAAATTGATCAACAGCTTTGTGGTTCCAGTGGTTGTGCTTTTCATTTTTGCTATTCAGAACTATTTTTGGTTTTCCTATACATTTTTTATATATTGCATCACTTTTTTTAAAATCACCACTGTCATTGTCCACGCTGGTGTCAATGACCTGAGACGTACCTCCTTGGACTACATGAAAAGAGACATTGAGGAGCTCTCTGATTATGTAGCCCAGGCAGGTATGACCCTGACCTTGAGCAGTATCCTACCTTCACCTAGAATGATGCCACAATACAGTGATAAGATGATCAGCTTTAATAATTGGCTTAAATTCTGGTGTCATTCAAAGGGGATCCAATGTCTGTCTGCCTGGGATGACATGCTGGACAAGCCACGCTGCTTTGCAAGGGACGGCTTGCACCTTCACCCCTAGGCTTCTGATATTGGCAAAGACTCTTGCCACCCCCATAGTGCCTTTTATAGGCAAGGCTCAAATTCTAAACCTACCACCCTAGAACACAAAAAAGGAAAAAAACTAAGGGTAATGCTGCTCAATGCCAGAAGTCTCAATCTCAAGATGCACGCACTCAAGGCCCTTCTCAGTATGGAGAACATCGATGTCTGTGCTGTGACAGAAACCTGGTTCAAGGCTCCTGAGAGCACCCCAGCACTATCAGGTTTCACCTCATATCATGCGTTCCGGCCCCAAAATCCGGACAACACCAAGAAAGGAGGGGGGGGGTGTCCATATTCATAAAGGACACCCACACCTCAAGGCTGGTGGCAACGCACGATGCATCGGAGACCATCCAGGTGCAATTAACCATAGGCAAGACTGCTCTGCAATTTGTAGCATGTTACAGGCCACCCTCTCAAACTCAGGAACCTCACATGGCCTTCCTGATAAATGTATCTCCAAACACCATCATACTAGGTGACTTCAACTACCCTAATATAGACTGGGAACACTACTCAAGCCCAAACACTCTAGCCCAAAGGTTCCTGGAGTTCATAAACTCAAATGCCATGGAACAACTAGTCACCATCCCCACAAGAGGAGAAAACATACTTGATCTCATCATCACGAACATGGGATCACAATGTTCAACACCAGAAGTATACCCCTCACTGGTGAGATCAGATCATAAACTAATCTCGCTGGAGGTCCTCATCCCGCCCCACCTGAAATAAAAAAGACCACAGTGAAAAACTTCTCAAAAGCTGACTTCACACTTCTAAAACTAGTGTGGTCTCCTTTAAGGCCCTGAGCCAGTGGTAAACATTACTCAAACCGCTGAATCACTTACAAATGCCTTCTACCAGCACCTACAGGACTGCATGGATCAGGCAATCCCAAACAAAACTAAGACTCTTTGTACCAAAGGCAAACATCCAGTCTGGTGGACCCCAGCCATAAACAAGCTCTACAACAAAAGGAGGAAGCTACTACAAGATAGAGCAAAATCCTTGAAAGGTAAGACACCTTTGATCATTATAAGTAAAAAACTAAGATCTCTCATAAAATCATCCAAGGCAAATTTTGAGAGAAAAATCGCCAAGGACTCAAAAGACAATCATAAGGCCTTCTTTAGCTATGTTAGAAACCTAGGAGGAAACTCCCAGATATGCTCAGAATTAGTTCAAAATGATGTGAAGATTACTGAACCTACACACATTGCCAACATACTGGCTGACAGGTTCAGTACAAACTCCCGAAAAGGAGAGATATCTATACCAGAGGATTGTAGCCCCCCAAACATCTCCAACGCCCAGGTGAGAACTGCTCTCTCCAAAGCAAAAAACACAGCATCCATGGGACCGGATGGTGTCCCCGGCTGTGTGCTCCATGAACTCAATGAGGAATTAAACCCGCAGTTAGGACAGCTGTTTAATCTTAGCCTCACCTCAGGATACGTACCCAAGGAGTGGCGCACGGCGACTGTGGTCCCACTTCACAAGGGCGGTGCCTCCACCGACCCTGGAAATTATCGTCCCATTAGCTTGACAGGCCTTATCTGCAAAGCCATGGAGAGGATCATAATGGAAATCATAAATAAAGACATAGGGAACTTGCAGACTTTGGATCCAACCCAGTTTGGCTTTGTCAAAGGCAGATCATGCCTTTTAAACTTGGTTGACTTTTTCGAGACAGTCACCAAGCCAGTTGATGAGGGAAAGGCAGTCCATACAGCCTACCTTGACCTGGCAAAGGCCTTCGACACAATACCCCACTCAGGTATCATCGAAAAACTCATCAGCTTGAATGTAAACCCATACATCACAAGATGGGTTGCAAACTGGCTAAGTGACAGAACCCACAGGGTCAGAGTTGCTGGAGCCATGTCAGACTCAAAGCCTGTCACAAGTGGTGTCCCACAGGGCTCAGTCCTGGGTCCACTCTTGTTCGGCATCTACTTTTCTGAAGTACAAGCAAACGCAGGAGGGTTATGGCTGACAAAGTTTGCAGATGACTGCAAACTGGGTGCCATAGTCGAAAACACATCTGACACAGATATCCTTCAGAAGGGCCTCACAGAAACGGATAACTGGTGCCACAGCCATGGCCTAAAGTTAAATGCCAAGAAATGCATAGTCATACCCTTCGGGAAAAACAAGGTTACCCCTAGCTACCATATAGGTGGCAACCCACTGAGCACAGAAGAAGTCATCAGGGATCTGGGGACCCAGGTTCACAGTAGCCTTTCGTTTGACACTCATGTTGCTAAAGTAGTTAGGAAAACCTTCTACATTGCCCACCTGATCATGAAGGGATTCACATCTAGATCAAGGGAGGTCATCGTCCCCCTGTACTCATCACTCATTAGACCTATGATTGAGTACAATGCCCCATTCGGAATGTATCTGACCCGACACCTGCAGCAGCTGGAAAGGCCCCAAAAGTTCCTCACCAAAAGGATAAAGGGTCTCAAAAATATGTCTTATGCTGCCAGACTGAAAGAACTCCAGCTCTATTCAGTCTCATACCGCTTGCTCAGAGGTGACCTGTGCCTGACATATAAGGCCATGTCAAACCCAGATTTGATGAATATGCTTCACCTCAAAAAATCTAGATCCCACAGAACCACAAGTGCGGGAGACTTAAACCTTGACACGGTTATTAATAGAACGTGCTGGAGGGACAGATTCATCACCCAGAGACTCCCTATGCTGTGGAACAAAATCCCAGTACATGTGAGGCAGAGCACCTCGCTGGCCTTGTTCAAGAGGAATCTTGACCAATGGATGGGAGATCGCAGATATACCCCAGGGATTACTTCAGTGTCACTGCTTGACAGAGGCACAGCAAAATAATAGGCATAGTTTTATTCAAACTAAAGGGGTGGCGAAAGCCAAATAACTATGGGCTAGGCTTATAAATGCCCTTGGGCAGATAGCCTAGTATGAATCTATGAACCTATGAACCTATGAACCAGCCATAGTTTTGGCCATTTGCATGCCTACTGGACATTATACAATCTTTTATTTGGGCTGTTACAGCCCTTGTTTAAATTTTATCCTCTGGTACACGGTTTCTAACTGTGTACATTTTTCAGCCATACACGGCACCTACAT
>NC_056736.1:94227249-94274749 GCF_019279795.1 Protopterus annectens
GGCACACTGCCTGAGCTCCTAAACATACACGGAGCATGTACAAGTGCAGGGGTTGTGTCTGAGAGCAGAGCTCTCAGAATATACATGCCCCTGCAATGAAGAACAGCAGAGTATGAATAAAAGAATGAGTGAGACCACTCATAGGTGTTCGCATACCCCCAGAAACACCCCCCCCCCACGTTTACAAGAGCAATAGTTAAAACATAAAGAATTTTTTTAAGAAACAGATTAAATTTAACCGTAGGTGCATGGGTTTGCCCATCGCTTAGCTACAGTTAATGCAGTTTAAATGGCACAAGTGGATAAAAAGCAAGATATATGCAAATGAAGCAGTACAGCAATAGTGTAGTGGGCAGAGCATTCATCTTATGAGCAGTCATTCCTGGCTTGAGTCCCACTCCAGTATAATCCATTTTCCATGTCAAATCACTGTATGATCAATTTATTTTGTTGCATAACCTATGAAAACATATATTTACAACACTGATATATTTATAACATATTTGTGAACTGGAGTATTGCATTAAATGCAGATGTGAGGTGTCATTGTCATAATGTTACAAAGTCCACAGATAATCACAAATGCCTCATACAGTATATGTACACAGGAATCAGGGATACAAATGGAAGGTAAAATGTGTAATGAATGATTACTCCATACAGTTTCCAAATCCACCACCTTCCCAAGAACGAGTAGACATTACTGTCTAAATTAGTGTGGTGGTAAGCGGGAATAAGCACTAGTAAGCAAGTGTAAGCACTATTAAGCAGTAGTAAGCAGGAGTAAGCAGTAGTAAGCATATGTAAGCAAGTTTAGCCCATTTGCGTGGGGATAAGCAATGCGTACACAGGTTAAGCAATATTGAAGCTAACTCTTTGTAAGTATATTTAACCAGAGGTTAGCATTGCTTACCTTCGCACAAACCTGCTTACAATTGCCTTAATCACTCTGTATGCATCAGCCATTGTTCTGGCCAAAAACAGAATAAACAGCCTTTGCAGGTCCTGAACCCAGGACCCTCTACACTATAGTCACAATAGTTAACCACTAAGCCATCACAGCAGTGTATAAGATTGAGGTATCACCAAACAGATCCTCACTATAGGGAATTCATACTGAACATGTGAAAGGAATCTATATACAGTTTTATGTTGTATAACCTACAACATAACATAAATATGTAAACTGGAGTACTGCATTAAGCTCAGATGTGAGGTGTCATTGTAATATAGTGTTGAAATCCCCTAATAAACAAAAAGACCCCATATAGTGTACGTACACATGAATCATGGATACCAAACACATATATAACTTGTATTGAATAATAAATCAATGCCACAATGCAAATATAATGCAACTTAAATGCAAATATAATGCAACTTAAATATTAAGCAATTCTAAGCATTACACAGCCCAGCTTAGTAGGTGCAAGCAATATGTAGGCCAGCTAACTCAACCTGCCCATTGTTATATCGCTTTAAGCAATGCCAACCTTAGGTAAGCAGGTTTGCCCATAGCTTAGCCTTTTCAAAACCGTCCAATCACAGCAAAGTGCAGGAAACCAGCCCTATTTAAACCCAATAGGCAGGAATACATCTCATAACTGGTTGTAGCTTCCCCTTGTAGGCACTATCTCTGGAATGGGAGAGAGTGTGCACTTTCTGGTGCAGCGTTGGGGCATCCAGAGTCATGGCAGGACTCCTTGTGAAAGACCATGACATGAGACTGCTGCAGGGCCAGTACCAGGGTTCCCAATACAATACGGAAGCCTGGGACCATCTTGCCCCTGACCTCACCTGTGCCACTGGCATACCCTGAACTTGTGAGCAGGTCAGGCATCACTATGCCGACCTGAAGCGGTGAAAGGGGGTCTCTTGGATAAGTGGATCCAAGAGGCTAGGAGGACAGGGGTGGTCTCAGCTGTGGGTAAGTATCAGTCCACTGCCTGTTTAATAATTGCCAGCTCATGTATATTATGGATAAGTATGGCTAAATATTCCTCTTATGTCTTTCACAGCGGCAGGTGAGTGGGCTGTGAACCAGGAGGCCCATGGATGTCGCTTGGAACAGTTGTGACGTGAGGCAGGTTAGTAATACTCTTGCATGAACTGTCATAGGAAAAACATCTAAAAGTAGTAGTAAGTTAATTGCCTGTATCAAACCAGTATTGTTTAAGGCACATGCTGCATACACCAGAGAATATGGCAGGAAGAGTCTCATATAGGTTGTATGTAAATAAAAGCATAATAGCCTATCAATAAAGGTCTAACTGCTGGACTGCATGTATTTACTCTGGTATCATATGATAATGTTGATTTGCAATCACTTAATAGTACTGTTGTATTAAGCACTGTTACCCACACTGTGCTACATAAATAAAATGTGCAGGAATGTCTGTATATGACTGGGGTAATCCCAAGAGGTCATATAGTACAACTGAGAGAGACATAGACAGAAAACAGTGAAAAGGCAAACAACAAAATCCAAATAGCACACTCAACTGAGACTTATACTGTTGCATTTTTAGCACACACAGCTATGGTTTGAATCCTAGGAGTGGTAGTAGTCTGCATACAGAATCATAACCCACAACTGTACAGATATGTCCAGAATGTCCAGTAAATTGGCCCATATCTGCTGCCTGTCACCCTGTCCCCCTGGGAAATCAGTGGGATGATCCCAGACGTTTAGGCAGCAAACAAGAAATATAACTGATTGTCAGACATCAATAAGAACAAACCTGTCACTCCAGCAACTCCCCAAAATGTTATGAGCACAATAAGCCAAGTATGTCCCATCTACACCCCCATGTTGTCAAGCTGTGACCAGAGTGTGTACAGTAACAGAGTGAGGTGTGTGTGCATAATACTAATGTGGAATCTGGTAATATGTGTGGCAACATTCAGGTAGTGCTAACAAACATTGCTCCCACAGGTCTGTCAGATATGAACACTGTGCCTAGAAATTAAAGATTGATATCCTGTACTGGTACTGTGTACTCTGTTATTGTATGGCATTGTTAGTGTTGCAGTTGCTCTGAATAATAAGGTATTACTCATCACTGTCACCCACACTGTGCTTCATAATATAACTGTCTAGGAAATCCTGTATAAGAGTGTTGTAATACAAGGTCAGAATGTAAAACCACAGGAGAATTATAGACAGAAATCAGATAAGAGATAAACAGCAATATCTATATAGCACACACAACTGTGATGGACAGTGTTTTATTTTTAGCAGACACAGCCATGGTCCGAATCCTGGGAGTGGTAGTAGGCTGCATACAGAAACATACCCCACAAATGTACAGATATGTCCAGAACGTCCAGTAAATCGGCCCATATCTGTGGGCTGCCACCCTGTCCCCAGTGTGCTAATCTCTGACATGTAGGCAACATTTCATGTCATATAACTGACTATCAGCTAGAGGTGGACTGCAATTCATGCAGAGGCCATCAGCTGATCATGAGCATCACTTACAAAACACAAGTTGCTGCCTAAGCAAAGCAGGTGTACTTCTCCACATCCACCAGAGAGGGTGCGAGAGAGACAGACAGAGACAAAGTAAGTCAGGGAGGAGGTGGGAGAGTAAAAGCTAAGCATGTTTGTGTCACACATCTACCAGTACAGGGTTTTAACCCCCTGACTGACTATGTATTGGTATCACATGTCTATGCAGTTATTGCATGCGCCACATAGCTTACATGTTGGGGAGCTGTCCAAAGGTATATCTGATGGTGAGTGACATCTGCAACAGTGATGCAGTAGCAATAAGGTAGGTGTAGTACACGTGCCTGTCCACATGAACAGGTGTCAACGTCACCACAGCCACACTCTCTCAGGGACTCACACACATTGACACACTTGGCAGGGTCAGAAATAGACTTCCTAACTAGCTAGTCTGCCACAATACAGTAATGGACAGGAGTCACATGCACCACAGGGGTATCCAGATATTATATGGCAAAGGGTATGTGAAGGTGTCTGACATCAGACAGCATGCATCACTAAGCCAATGGAAGTTGTAGTGAGTGTGAATGTGGTCAAAAGTATCTTATTCTACACACACAGACACAGGATGCCAGTATTGACATGCATGGGTGCATTGCTTCACAGGTGTGTAGTGGTTGACTGTGCCAGAAGGCTATACAAGGCTAGGTGAAGGGTATAACTTTGCATCAGGCCACATGACAATGGTCTGCAGTGTGGCTCAAGGGTGAAGTGTCTGGATTGGCCCACACAGGTGGGTACTGCATCCACCATCCAGTCACCTGGATTACTATTGTGTGTGGCCAGTGCTGTGCAATGCTTTCCATTTATATGTTCTATAGTCCATGACATGGACGGTGTCTGGGATGTGCACATGCCCCACATGCATGTTCAGTGACATGTGGAACTGTACCTGGGGTGTCTGGCCCATGTTGTGTACACAGATTGTTATCAGATGTGCCAGTCCTGGCCTCATGAGGTGGTAACTGGTAATGGACACCAGGTTGACCCTGCATCTACATTGATAGCATAATACAGGTATTCCCTGGTGTCAGTGGCATCTTTCCATACAGGGCATGTGTTTAAGGCATGGTTGTCCTTTGTGGGTCACATTTGATGGCACCACAGTTGTTGCAGGCATCCAGTGGGGAACATAGTGAAGGTGCACTGTCTGCAATTATGTGCCTATTGTAGTGATGGGACAGGGTGCCATGCCCTCTGTAGTCCACTGCAATCACACCATGGTTACTATCTGTGGGCAATATGTAGGGTACTACCAACATAGCAGTTGTTGCCTTGGCAAGTGTGGTCGTGTATGAGACATGGGTTGAGAGTGTTCTCTGGGTAATACAAGGGTTGCTTACTTTGTTCGCCAGGCCTTGATGTCACATGTAGGGGTATGGATTGGAACCCCAGCCTCTCAGCTATTTGACATAGGTTATCCTTGTAAGGTGGACATTGTGACATATAATAGGCCCACCATATAAGAAATTTGCAAAACCCGGTCCACAGTGAGTCCAGTTGTTACACACTCACAGCCACCTCCACACAGGATATGAATGACAAGCACAGACACACACACATACACACACACACACACACACACACACACAGACACACAATTGCCATGTCAGGGATTAGAACTCTTACCTACCTAGTTTATCACACTACAGCATTACGCAGTTATAGGATGCACCACAATGATTACTGGGCTACTCCTTCCCCAGAGGTGTATTTCAAAGTGAATGACATCAGCGGGCTTGCCAAAGTAGGGCATTTGAATTGTAATGGGTGGGACTAGCCTAAAAAGCATTGCTCCCTACACAGACAGACAGACACACACACACACACACACACACACACACACACACACACACACACACACACACGCACACACACACACACACACACACACACACAATTGCCATGTCTGGAATTAGACCTCCTTCCTAACTAGTTTATCACACTACAGCATTACGCAGTTATAAGACACACAACAGAGATTACAGGGCTACTCCTTCCCCATAGGTGTATTTCAAAGTGAATGACATCAGCAGGTTTGCCAAAGTAGGACATTTGAATTGTAGTGGGTGTGACTAGCCTAAAAAGCATTGGTCCCTACACATACAGACACCCACGCACACATGCACATACACACACACACACACACTTGCCATGTCTGGAATTAGGACTCCTACCTAACTAGTTTATCACACTACAGCATTATGCAGTTATAGGACATACCACAGAGATTGCTGGGCTACTTTTTTCCAGAGGTGTATTTCAAAGTGAATGACAACAGGCTTGCCAAAGTAGGGCTTTTGAATTGTAGTGGATATGACTAGCCTAAAAGCATTGCTCCCTACACAGACAAACACACACACACACACACACACACACACACACACACACACACACACACACACACACACACACACACACACACATGCACAGTTGTCATGTCTGGGATTAGAACTCCTACCTAACTAGTATATCACACTACAGCATTACACAGTTACAAGACACACCACAGAGATTACTGGGTTAGCCCTTCCTCAAAGGTGTATTTCACAGTGACTGACATCAGCAGGCTTGGCATAGTAGGGCTATGGAGAGGGCAGTGTGTGTGCATGGGCCATAACCCATTCATCTAGAGGAAGACACACCACACTCAGGCACACACAGGTTTATATTTCGCATGTATATGTATACAACTGCTAGATGACTACTGCCTTGTACAGTCATGTTGCACAGTTAGCACTAGCACCACAGAGTCTATAATGCTGAGGGATACTAGTGGCTAATTTCTGTGGTGAGTGATATTTACACATCATGTGGTTGTAGCCATTTGGCTGTGTGCTAGGTGGGACAGACGTCATGATGGAAGGCTCTTTGTCACTGACACTCTCTTCCGAAAGTCTATGTATGTGTACTTTTGGCATATTATAGTGTGTTGTCCTTGGATATCTGTGTGTATTCCTATCCAATATGTGTGCAAAGCATGACTGGTGCATACTGAGGAGTGTATGCACTAACATTTGCAACTGTCAGATATGTATGGTCCACTGTTGTTGCCAGACATGGGCTTCATTTGTTTAAGTGTGTGAGCATGCCCAGTATGACCTTTCAGTATGTTGTTGTCTGACATTGCCTTCATTTCTCTAAGTGTGGGAGTATGCCCAGTATGCCCTTCTGTATTGAATGTGTGGATACATTCCAGGTAGATTGTACTCCAGTGCAGACTTTTGTGTTCTATACCTACAGCTAGCAAAGTGTTTCTGCAGGATATCTGTAGATCAGTTGGCAACATGAGGTCAAACTGGGCAAGAGATAGTGGGTACTGTAGGTAATTGTGCCTGTGCTGCTTTTGCTACATGGTACTGGTGTTAGCAGAGATATTCAGACATGTGTAGTGTTATAGACTGTGATGTTTTATGTCCTCAAGTACTGTTAGGTAGACATTTTTGCTCGCAGTGATGTCCTGGAGAACACAGGGTGAATGCAACTGTGTCCAGTAGTGTGGTCAAACACCTACATATTCCTGAAACCTAATGCCATTCTGGAGGGAGAGCTGCAGACACTTGCTGCTGGGTCTGTGTAACCGGTTCAGCACCTTGGTACAGTGGTGGCAGGGGATCCCATACTTGTACATCCATTGACGTGACAGTATGGCCTTATTTTGCTGTGGCAATACCTCACAGCTGTACAGATTCACACAGGTTACCCAGATGCAGGGGTTATAAGTCAGGACATTACCCCTATTGTGGTGTATGGGTAGGTTTGTAGCCACCCATTCTTGTTTGCAGCCAGGGATAATATGTGCACATGGCTGTGTTTCGGAGATAGCACATTCCATGTTGCCCATGCTCCCATCCCTATTATTCTATCCTCTTCCATACATTATGCAAACATTCTCTGATACTTTCCCCATAGTTATCAGGGGGTGGGATGTTGGCATAATGGTTAAGGTGTTTACCTTACAAACACAAGGTGCAGGGTTTGATTCTCACATGGGGTAATTGGCTAGGCTGAAAATGCCCCACAAGGGCAGTTAGTCTAGTACTAATCTATGAATCTATGAATCTAAATCACCTCGTTGCAGCAGTGTATTGTTGTTGGTCCACAGTTCATGCAGTGGGACATGGTGGACATGTTACTGTGGTTTGTCCACATGGCCTTGCATATGGGTTCTATGGACTGTGCTATGTTGTTATTTGGGAGTCCATGACATAACATACATTGGCAGTACAGGTGAGACACAGGCGTTTGGCAGAGGACTGTAGGCCATTTGGTAGTGATGCAGGCCAGCTGTAACAGGCCGTTGCATTCTGTCAGTCCTACTGTACCAGACTGTCATACATTATATTCCCCTGGGGTGACAGGGTAGGTGTGCCAGGTGTTCATGCCAATACTTTCTAACAGTATTGTTCAGGTGGTGTCAATGCTGGCAGCATGATGCTTACAGCTAGGAACACACCTGCATGGGACACCTGCACTGTATGCTGCATTCTTTCACTATTGCCATACACAGGTGGGGGTCATATTGTATCCATTCCCAACAGCAGTGATAAGTCCAGAGAGGTACCTGTGGGTGGTGTTTGGGTGAGCTGGGTGCATATGTGCTATGGACACTACTTGCATCTGACTCACAGATATGCATGGGGCAATCCAGTAATGCTGGCTTGTGCAGGGACATCAGCTGTTTCTCAATACATCAGTCCTATCACCTTTGTGATCTGCAAGTGTTTGGCCAGACAAAATCGGTATTCCCTACTACAAGCCCAGGTAATGTGCTGCAAACCTGTATGTACAATTCCAAGGGTGTGTCCATTTAATGGTTACACATTATACAATGTCTGTCTGGGGCACTTTCCCCTGTGTACTTCTTGTATATCTGGCCCAACAGTCACGCCATGCCCATCTTTCAGATGGTGACACATATTACCTCCATACATTTACAATGGCTTACTGCTAGTATGTGTTATACTGGGGAGCATTGTGTTTGGCACTGCTGGTGTGAGTACTTGGCCCTGTCATTGGCAGTACTGGGCAATGGCCACCAGATCAAACCTCACCATGCATCCAAACTGACCACTATAACATAATATGTAACACACACCAACCTAATACACACATACCAGCATATTGTACAAATGCTGCAATCTATCCTGCTACCTTGGCCGTGTCAGGTAATTTGTGCTCCACTGGTATTATAACTACACATACATGTTACTACATTTCTACATCAGATTGTGGGGCACACCTGACTGTTAATACATTTCTACATAGGATGGGGGGCACACCTGACTGTTTCTGCATTTCTACATAGGAGTGGGGGGGGGCACACCTGACACTTGTACATATTTGCTATGACTGTACTGGTATGTCAGGTACTCCATTTCATTCTGTATTCTAACCTGTCATGCTGACTAGAGGCATATCAGTGTACTACAGGTCTTAGGTTTGATTGACCTACATATTAGTTTCTGACTTCTTACCCTTCAGAACTAACATCCCACCACCTGACCTGAAGTAGTCTGTCTGTGTAGGCCTGGGGGATGGTTACCCATAGGCATCATTCAGAGGCCTTAGCATAGCCTTTGTTTGTGTTTGTCTACACCTGTCCTGCTGGCTGAGACAGTTGTTGGGTATGTGAACCTCCTTGACTGGCATGTGTGTGTCATATGGACACACATGTGGCTCAGCACATTTCCTACAGTGGGTTTTGTCACCATGTGTAGTATTGGCTACTATGGTGACACCAGTATTTGTTACAGATCTCATGCTGCCACTATAGGTGTCTACTATCCACTGGCATCCCATTCAGCCACCCAATTCCCTTGCATGCTCACATCCATACCAACATAGTACTCCATTCGGCAACTGGTAAGGAGACTGACTTACCTTGTGGGTGTGACAGCACTGAGGATGGTGTTGGAGGGCTGCCTATGTTGGATGCACATAGTACACTCCCTATAGATGGTTGAGCACAGGTAGTGTCATGTTTGGCATCCCTTTTACTGTATGTGTGAGTTAGAGAGAGGTGTCATTCCCTGGGTCCCTACTGTGTCAGTGTATGTGCTATGCATTGCCTCTTTGCCAAGGCCAGGGCATACTGGGCATGCCTCCTTCTGCCTACTGGGGCAGGTTCAGGTTGTTCCTCCTCTGAGTCACTCTGTGCCTGTGCAGGCCTTCACATTGCTGGGGGGGCTGTGTGGCCCTGCCCCATGCTGTTCCTGCTGCAGCTGTTTCCATGGGATCATATTGTGTAGCATGGCACATATGATGACAATTTGAGTACATGTAGCTGGTGAGTACTGTAAAGCTCCACCGGATGTGTCCAGGCACCAGAACCATGACTTGAGCATCCCAAACACACTCCCTATTATAATTCTGGTCTGTGCATGTGCCTCTTTATGGAGTTCTTGTTCAGGTGTGTGTGCATTTCTGATGGGTGTCATCAGCCACAGCTCCAATGCATAACAAGCACCCCCCTCTAGGTGATGGTAACAGATGCCCCCACTGGCAAATCTCTGGTACAGCTGCATCAGATGGCAAATGTGGGAATCGTGATAGCTTCCAGGGCAGCCAGCACATACATTCATTATAATGTCTTGGGCATCACACACGACCTGGCATTTGATGGAGGGGAAGCCCTTGCGGTTGATGTAGACTCTGCCCTGCTCACCAGGTGGTGCTTTGATGCATATGTGCATGCAGTCTATAGCATCCACTACCTCAGGGTATTCTGCTACTTGGTGGAAGAGACACATATTGCTGGTCAACACCTCATGGCTGTTGGGGAAATATACGTGCTAACCGGCATGTGCTGACATGACATCCAGGAACTGGTGGAATACCCTGGATGTTGATGCCTGTGAGATCCCCATGATATCCCCAGTTGGCCTATGGGAGGTACCTGTGGTTAGCATTTCTAGGCCTACACATACCTTGGTATCCATTGGGATGGGTTCCCCTCTGTTAGTTCTGTGTGTCAGGCATGGCCGGTACAGCTCAACAATTTGCTGTAGGAGGTCCCTGTCCACCCTATAGAGCTCCACTATCTCCAGCTCATGTAGCCCCTGGTAGGTTAACCTGGGTCTGTACACCCTTCTCCGTCTCCTCACTGTGGGTTGGTTGACAGCATTCTCATCCTCACCACCCTCAGCCTCTTCCACATGTTGTTGTATGATAGCTATTGCAGCCCCTATCATTTTGTTGTTTTGTTTGTTAAAATTTCCCCGCTTGTATACAACGGTGGTGTAGAGTATGTGGGAAAAAACAGAGGGAAAAGTGTTTGCATATATAGTATTTGCTATATTTATTGTAGTGTTCTGGGCTGAGCTGGTCTGCTGCCTGTGTAATTGGCTGATTCTGATACATTTCACCTGCCAGCTATGCAGGTTCTTCTAGATTACCTTCCTACTGCTGTTTTCCCTTCCCATTGCCTTCCTGTTTAAGCCCGGAGGTACGCCGCGCAAACACAGTGCTGAAATGTGCACAGAGCTGCTATTTGCCCAACCAAGCTGCTATTTCGTGATTTACTTTTTTTTTCCCTTTAAAACCCGGTACGTGACGTGCACACCCGCTTAGGCAATGTAAAGAGTGCTAGGCAGCCTTAGACACACCCCCTTGCTTAGCTCTGCTAAGCTAAGGGCAAACCCAAGCCACAGGGCTCCAGTCCGCTTACAGTATGACTGACACCCCCCCTTATAATGTCAGCTAACTCCTAGGCTTGCACCAATGTATTCCTGCTTTTACACTGTTGGATGCTGACTAGCACTGGGGTGAAATCTGGGATTCAGTATCATTCCCCTCATTTGCATAGGATTGCCTGCTGATGAATAGTTACTGGTCCCACACTGAGCCTCCCCCCTTAAGAACCACTATTTATTGGCCATGTTGTCTTCTGCCTGTCCCTGAGTATAATGGCAAAATAGTGATTTTGATTAGAATGCTTATTTCAGTGTTTTTTTTTTTTTTTTTTTTTTGCCTGATCCCATTTGCACACTCTGCCCTATGCTTAAACAGCTAAATTCGGCTAAAAAAAATAAAAGTTTTTTTTTTAACTGTTTTCCATGCCTATGGCCATATATTTGGCCATTGGCATGCTTTATACATTATATACACCCTTTATTTGGAGCTGTCATGGCTCCATTTAGTAGTTTGCAGAAATTTAACGGAGTACATTTTTGAAGATTACATTAGTCCTGCACAGCCAGCTGACAGCTTTCTAGATCACAAATTCACCTCATTTGCATAGATTTCACCTGCAAATGGGGTAATTTGCATACAGGAGCTGAGTCCATGCAGGACTAGTGCAGGAGCACTCATGCACATCCCTGCAGCTTATTCCTGGATCGCACGGTGGACATATTGCCTGCTGGCGCTCCTGCACTAGTCCTGCACACCATGCAGGGCTTGCTGAATCCGGGGGTATGTTAGGTTTAATGAATGTAGTAGCTTGGTGACACAACGAGGATGTAGATAAACTTCAGTTTCAACTCTATCAGGTGCCTGAACACATGGACTTTACAAGACAAGTTAAAAACAAATATAAACATTAAAACATTGAAGTGGATAAACTAAGGAAAACATACACAAATACAAATCAAATAATAAACATCAAATAGTAGCTATGAAATTGCCTGAAATGTTAAATGTGCAAAATAACTATTCCATCTTATTAAATCTAATCAAGTGTAAGTTTAAATAAACACGATTTTAAATGGTGCTTAAAATTGCTGACTGTCATACACATTCAAAGCCAATCAGATTGCAAAATCCAGATGTAGGGATCCTGGTAAGCAAATTCCTGGATCCCAATTACACAAGACACGCCTCCAAAATTGCCAGCTGCTCCAGGGAGGCAGAGTGCAGATATTTATTTGAATTATACTTAGCCAAGAGGACCAATTCATGTAGGGCCAGGAAAACTAGGAGAAAAAATATATAGGTGGTATGTTGCTTAATATGTAGTCAGTGGTATTCCTGCAGAATAGGCATAATATGATATTTTGAGGCCCCTTTAACTTACTGGGCTGCAAAGTTTTAAACAGCTGCAGCAATCAAGCTGTGTACCTGGTAGGTGTGGGTACAGGTCATTACAGTAGACACATTTGGAGGAGAGCATGTTCCATTGTAATGAGATACAAAGATGGTACACGATGCTTGAGAAGGGAGATTTTCCTAAGATATCAGCTTGTTATTAATAACAACTCCTAAATTATGGCAGTAGATATGAACTGTAACTTGTCTCCAGACAATATTAGTAAGCAAGAATGACATTAAGGGGTCCCTAATAATGCTATGTATGTCCACACTCATCATCTCTGAGGAACTGAGCTTCAGGTTATTACTGACCATCCATAGATGTATGAATTCCAAGTCATTCATTGTCCCATTAACTGCAGGCATAGATTCTTTTGGGAATGAGAGGCAAAGCTTTGCATCATTAGTATAGGCATGCCAGTTCAACACTATAATTCGGATAACATTTCACAATTCACTCTCGAACCAGCATGTGTACAGTCAGCAAAAGGGGGCTGAGTATGGAACCTACTGAATACTGCAAAAAAAGGTACAATGTTTAAGAATTAATCCCAGAAACCATGCTCTGTGTTTGGGAAGTTATCAGTCCAGGACAATACTACTGATACAATAAAGCTCCAGTTGGCCAAACAGAATGACATGATCTGCCATATCAAATGCTCATGAGAAATCTAATAGGACCAGAACAGAGGAATGAAACTGATTTTTCACTATAAGTATGTCATTTAAGACACCGTGTCTGGCCGAAAAAGTACATTGGAAGGGATAGACGAGTTTATTATTACTCAGATAATATTCCATCTGAAGATATGATACCTTCTTGAGAACCTGAATAGCAAATTGAAAGTTTGAGGTGCGATGACAATTATGCAGATTATCAGTATCCAAACCTGCCTTTTCTAAGACTGGAGTAATCAAGATCTTCTTCATTTGGGATCAAATGACTCTACCCATAAGAAAAGCAAGGAAAATTAGGTGAAAAACTGGTTCCTATGTCTTCAAACAAGCCAAGAAATGCTTGGCAGAACAAAGCGTCCAGTGCACAATTAATAGGATGTATACTGGAAGCAATAGAAACAAAATTATCTTAATCAGAAATCAAAAATTCACATCAATTGAAAAACAGTTTGAACTCCAGATGACCATTGCTAAAGCTCCAATTAGTGTTAAACAGCAAGCTTAGCTGCAGAGGACAAAGTGGCAAAATTACACACATCAGTATGGCAAAACAGTCAGAACTGGTCAGACCGCAGCCAGCTTGTTCACTGCCATTTAGATTTCCTGGGACTGATATTCAGATTTCTTCTGAGTGATCATATTGTGGTATATGGTAGAATAATTATCCAGTGCAAGGTAGTTTTTAAATAGATCAGAACACTGTAACTTCAGTTCAGTCCTTTCACCAGTCTTTATGTTCCTGGATCTCAGTGTCAAACCAGGGCTCATATGGAAGTAGGCAGTAGGTAGAACTATGTGGTCTGGTAATACACAGCTTGGGTCAACAATATCAAGCAAGGATTTTTAGGGCTTGATTGTAAACTCCATGTAGCTTATCCAGACTAGCAGCTCTATAAGCATGCAGCTGGGCAAAAAGCATAGGATTTAAAATATCTTGGGTGATCAGACCAGGTTTACAACACTGAGCTAAACCCATGACCAGGATTCCACCTGGGGTTGGTCAACAAACAATCAAATGATCAGACCAAGTGATGGGCTTTATCACTAAATCACTGGTCAAGATACCATGTTGGAAGACCAAGTCTAGTGTATGTTCATATATGTATATGGGTAACAAGGAAACCATCTGAGTGAAAGCAAATCCCTTCATAATGCAAAGGAATTCTTTCATAGGAACATTTACTCTTCATCAGCTCTGATGTTAAAGTCCTCCAGGATTATCCACCTGGAGAATAAAAGCATGGAGACAAAAAACAAAAATCATCAAACTCCTGAAAGGATATCCTCACACTATCAGATGAGTGGCAGATAAGAAGGCACCCACAGTTTTGTCCTGTACTTGTTACCTTCTGAAAATAGTGCATCATACTTCATCCCACAATGGCTAATACAGTGTAAAAGTACTGGGCAAGACCTAGGTCCTGGGAGGGATCTCCAGCAATGGTGATATATATATATATATATATATATATATATATATATATATATATATATATATATATATACCCAACGTAAAGGTTTTCTTTTATGAATACCCAGTTTTGTCATACAATCAAAGGACCAATAATTTGTCCCTACTGTAAACAAAGAATCCTATATCAGAAAAATAAAAAGGCAAAAGCAAGTAGCAATTAAACATCAAATTAACTAAACTCCTATCCTAATCAATAAAAATGAAGGGGCAGATAAATAAATAAACCCAAATGAAATCTAAAACTAATCAATAAATAATATTGCAAAATAAATTATTTGCTGCAAATAGGACACAAATAGACTGATAACGATTACAGAAAAAAAAAAAACTTACTATGATGAACCATAATCAGCAAGGCATTGAAAAAATCCTACACAGAGACCATAATGCCTTTAACTATAGAGGAAGCATAAATAAATGCAGATTATTCAGAAGTACTTTATCAGCACTATAGCAGGATATCATAAGTTTTACAACAGCTTCAGTGTTACTTTGACCTGGAGTAGAGCACATAATCTCCTTCTCACATAGGTGACACCCCTTAACCTGCAGGCCATAATTAATGATTGCAGTGCAAGTAAATTAATGAATAAAGACTATTAAATTATGGAAAAGGGAATGCAATACAATTCTTTTCTTTCTTGTACTTAAGTTTATAAATATAAACACATTCTGTGAATCAAATGAACTGCAAAGCATTTTGCAATTAGTGAGTTTGACTATCATATTATAGGCCTATTGTGCACATAGTTTTTGGAACTTATGAAAAATCAGGCTCAGTACAAATGAATTTGACTAAAACATTTAACTTAAATCCATATGTCTCAGCTAAGTTTCTATATTGTCTCTGACACATATTCACGCAGAAAACTTGAAAACATTTTGGCACACCCTAAAACATTGCGTAAGTTGTGAAACTGAGCATAAAGATCATAAAATAACTGAAACTATTTTAGCACTCACACCCTGACAATCAGTGCACCTCCCAAATTCTAGCATGTGAGGCATGTTTACCCTCGGCCTACAATAACGCAGTCAGCATTCCTCTGAGCACTGTGTAACTGAGAAATAGGTCATCACCAGCCTGAAGGTTAGGAAGTGTGACTGTTCCAAAATATAAACCAGCCTTACTGGTGAACATTAAGCAACAGTGAGGGGACATGCAGGTTAGGAAACATTACTATACCAAAATATAAACTTGTCATACTGTTCAACAGAAGGCAAAAGTTCTGAAACCTACCAATTAGGAAGTGCGACTGTTCTAAAACATAAAGTAGTTATACTGTTCAGTGAGCAGCTACAGTGCAGGCAACTGCAGGTTAAGAAGTGTGACTGCTCCAAAATATAAACTAGTCCTACTGGCCATCATGAAGCAACGGTGAGGAGACCTGCAGGTTATTCCGAAATATAAATAGTCATAGTGTTCAAGGCAGCAGTGGCAGGACCTACAGGTTAGGAAGCATAACTCTTCCAAAACATAATCTAATCATACTCTTCAACATGAATGACAAAGAGGGGACCTGCAGGTTAGGAAGATAGCCATTCCTAAATATAAACTGGTCATCCTGTTCAACATGAAATAACAGTGAGGGGGACCTGCAGGATAGAAAGTAGAACTGTTGCAAAATATAAACCAGTACTACTGTTCAACATGTGGCAAAAGTAAGGGGACATTTTGTTAGCAGGTTGTAGACTGGAAGCTGCATTTTTGTAACCTTATTCATTTTTAGTGGTGGTATTTTATGAACAGTAAATGTATGGACTATGGTATGTTTGTTATTTTTGCTGACTACTTGCAGAAACACTTAGTAAATACTTGCAGGATTTAAAAATAATTTATTTTTGTTTTTTGACTGTACTATTTATTACAAAGCAAATCAGACATAGCATCTGGCTTCTTTGTGCTTACATCATTGACTTCCTCATGATGGCAACACCTCTGAGGTCAACAATAAGTCCACAGCATTTTCTTTAGTTAAGTATACCAGTTTACAGTCAACCACAGTACTTTTCAGACGGAATTCAGGATTTGGTTTTCTCAGTCCTCTGCTTCAGGATCCATTCATATTGTAGGTAAAAGATATCTAGTGTCTTCAGCCTTCTTGGAAAAGTCTGTATCAGGGTTCAGTAACATGGAATTTTGACTAAAAATTAAAATTATGTTTTTTAACATGGAAAACGTAGGTCAGAAATGTTGTTCTTTCTACTTTTTATGTGAAAGGCTTTACTTGAATCCCTGACCTATCAGTCCATATCATAGTTTTTCTCTCTTGAACTATTCAGAGTGAGAAACATCAACATAGATATGTTCTTTGTTTGCACTGTTGTCATATGTGATTAGGAAATGTTCTTATTAGCTATCTTTTATTTGCAACTAATTGTACTTGTTTGCATGAGTTTTTGCAGGATTCCATATTTTTTCTACCAAAAGATTATATCTTGCTTCAGTATGATTAGCATTGGATAGCTGCATTTTACAACACAGAATGTCATTGTGATGTGGTGTCTTACCTTGCCTCATCTAAAACTAGCTTCTTTGTTTTTCTTCTATCAATAGTACATTGTCATTCTTGTTGTTTTTTCTTTGCTGTAATCCATGGGCAGACCTGAAAATGTTCTGGTTGGATCAGTTCCCTTCCCAGATATTTTACTAAACAGACAAGCAAATGAACGTGTGTGTGTGTGTGTGTGTGTGTGTGTGTGTGTGTGTGTGTGTGTGTGTGTGTGTGTGTGTGCGTGTGTGTGTGTGTGTGTGTGTGTGTGTGTGTGTGTGTGTGTGTGTGCGTGTGTGCGTCTGTGTGTGTGTGTGTGTGTGTGTGTGTGTGTGTGTGTGTGTGTGTGTGTGTGTGTGCGTGTGTGCATGTGTGTGTCTTTTTACCTTCTACATTTACTAAACCAGTTAATGCAGAAGGTATAGGTTCTTGTAGCTCCAGAAAAAATCTAATTTCTCTGATAATATTGATTTTCTTGAACAACTCTATTTTCACAGAAATGTAACATTATGTTCTGCTGCTAACTGGGTTTTGGGATTTATCCCTGAAGTATGCCTTCTCACAAAAGGAGTGAATTTTTGTGAGTTTCTCTGTGTCTCCAAAAATCCATCAGTCGCCTGTGACAGCAACCAACCATATTCCATCCAACCAAAATCCCTTTTTTCCATTCTTGTACATGGGGTCAGCGTGTCACTCCAACAGTGTCAATCATCTAGAGCCACTGTTCACACCACCAGGACGCTAGTCCTGCTGCAGTTTCCACTGGACACATGCGCACATTCTTGTACATGGGTCAGCGTGTCACTCCAACAGTGTCAATCATCTAGAGCCACTGTTCACACCACCAGGACGCTAGTCCTGCTGCAGTTTCCACTGGACACACTTGCACATTCTTATACATGGGGTCAGAGTGTCACTCCAACAGTGTCAATCATCTAGAGCCACTGTTCACACCACCAGGATGCTAGTCCTGCTGCAATTTCCACTGGACACACTCGCATGCACACTCACACCTATGGCCAATTTCGAGTGTCCAGTCCACCTAATAGCACCAAACCTTACTCAATAGCATTAAATAATTTTATTAATACTTCGCTGCCATGCTGATGGCTCTAATGCAGTGAAGTGTTACTTCAGTTGTTTTGTTAATTTTAACTACATTAGTGCACTAAACATAAGATGTTCATTCAATACAGGCTCCTCAAAACAGTGAAACATGCATTATGAGAGTAGAATACATAACTGGAGAATTCCCAAATTATGATAAACAGAAGGATAGAATACCATGTCAGAAAGCGCTCTGTTATTTTTTAGACACCAGTGCAATCATTATTATACATGAATGTTTCTATGTATGTGCACTTGCTTTATTGAAGATATACTATACACTTTTGAATATCAGAAGTATTACCTCTCCTAAATTTGTGGCATGAGGGAAAGCTACTTCTATAGAGCTGTTCATGGGTGTCATGATACTAGTTATGTGATCTACATTCAGAAAATCAGAGCTAACTAGATATCACCTCTCCCTTACTTGAATAACCAATCAATTACATCACAGCACAGAGGTCTAATTTTCCATGGCAAGGCACTTTTTACATTTTGCTAGTTATCTTTTTTCTGGAGATTAAGCTAATGTGAAATGTAGAAAATATGACGCAATAGTAAACATTTTGAAAAAAAAATACAGACAGATAATGGATGCCTTTGATTTACAATAGATAATCACGTCATTTAACTGAAATATAAAAAAATCACAAATAAAACATCTAAAGGCAGAAAACCACATATTCCACTTATCAGCAGTGATAGGATAACCATATTTACTATTTAATTGCACCCCAGGATGCAAGGTGTAGCACCCACATTCTGTGCTCCCTACTGAAATATCAGCACTCATAACACTGAGTGCTGACACACAGAAACAAAACAACATAAAATGCAGGAGATTGAATATCCAGCATTGCTCTTCTCCTTTTAACTTGATTTTTGCAGGGGGCTGCACCCCATACCCTCAAACTTTTATATATCACTTCTGAGATCTTCATACTTTACAGAAATATATTCTGAGAAATAGCCATTTTGGACTTGATATATGCAAGTCAGTTTTTCTGGTCATTCAGTCTCTCTCTTCTGGGACTCGCTGAAGCAGGACCTGAGATATGAAGTGGTTACCAACTCAGATAAATATGAAAAGGTGTTAAATGAACATACAAAACTCCTTTGCCCTACTCTGACTTATGCAACCCAATGGAAAGCACAGCATCCGTGACTAACTTCCTCTACAGTTTTGTTCAATGATAGCATGCTATGCAATTAACTTTAGTGCTCACCAATGCCTTACTTTATAGTAAGCCAGATTAATGTGATGTAAATCTTTATAAATGAGAAAGGTTGAATATCTAAACACTTTGAGTCAATTAGCTCTCTCATAGAAAATCATTTTAATGTAGCGGGATTAATGTCTCTACAGATTGCCCAAAATTATATCACAAAGGACTGAGACAGGACACAGTTATAAGGTAGTACAAGGATAGAGTTTTCCTTTAGCATAAGCTTTAACTGATCAGTGTTTTAAACACTAATAATGTAATTCTAAATGTGGTGTATTGCTGTATTCAAAGACTACAAAAGTGATATGATCATATAGCAAGTATTGTAGATCTTGATGTGCTTTACTTTGCTATTCCTGTAACAGCTTAGAAATAATGATGACATTATATGTAACAACATTTACAGCAACAACACATATGTGGTACAATTACAGTTCATTCACACGTTTTCTCTTCCTTTGTTTCCTGGCTATATACATATATCTATTTTTTTTAATTTGCATGATTATGTGAGGAAAACTGCCTCCCAGAACATGCTTGTCTTCTCCTATTTAATTTTGTAGATATGTTTACTCCAGAGTAACTGTGGTCCCCAAAGACCATTACTGATTTTTGAATTCCACAGATGGTTTGATCTGAATGATAGTACAATTATAATTAAACAAAGTTTGACTTTATATGAGATTGAATGTCATGCTCTAGTAGAGCCAGGGACTCCCATACTGTTGTAGGACCTCTTATAGGAAATTTTTGGCTATAAGGTCATATGCTTTCTGTAGCTAGACCCACAAAACACAAGTAAACAGCACTGATGAAATTTCATGCATGGATAAAGAATTAATCTATCCTCACATACCTAGGACAGAATCTGCATTGCTTCAACTAAGTCATAGTCCCAAGTATTGAATGAATCTTTTTTCCAGTACCCTGATGTAGTCTTTTCCATGAAGGCTGAATTATGTAATCTCCTAGTAACTGGAACATTGCTCCTCCCCCATTTTGAAACTGATGATTACAGTCTCTGTTTGCATACCTAGAGGTACTTCCCCTTCCCCAAACATTAAATGGTGTGCTACCAAAATACCCCCCAAATATCCACCACTTTTGGAAAAAAATAATATAAAATAAATTGCACCAGATCTCATTCTCTCCTGCAGCCTTGTCATTTGGGAAAAGTTAAATTGCCACAGTCATCTGATTTTTCAGAAAAGGACCCAATTCCATTAGTTGCATTTGGCATTAATGCCTTGAAAGAGGGAATGCCTTCAGGGTTCTGGAATTCCTCTGAGAGTTTGCTTTCCTCCAAGCAATATGCCCAGATGAATTCAATACTTGCCTATTCTTTCTGAGCACATCCTCTGGCAACGGCAATGTCCCCCACAAGTCACAAAATAGTTTGCCAGAACATCTCTTTTTAGCCATCCAAAAGTTTCTGTCAATATCCTTGTCAAACTTCTCCCACACATGGGCTTTGCTTGAATGACTCTTACATGTGCAGCGTTGATGGACTTTGCTGTCAGTCAGATCTGGATATTTCTGATTACAATGCATGCAAGGCCACTTTTTAGTACCTTGAAGGTTTTCCTCACCACATATATCTACCAGCAGGTATTAGAATTATCACTGATCACCTTTTTGTCACTTCTCTTGGTTGTTATCACTCCAGTTATTAAGGTCAATAAATAGGGTTAATTCAGCTACTATAATCCCACCTTCTTCCTATAAAAGGCAGCATATTTTCATTGGTTGGGTCTCCCATTGTTACATTCATACAGTGGCGGCTGGTGACTTCAAATCAAAGGGGGGCTTCAGGAGACAGCTGAATGGGTGGGGTGAATGGGAAGGGGTGCGGCCAACTAGAAAGAGGAGGAGCTATGCTCAAAACCACAAACCTAACTAAATACACTGCCCTGGGTGCCAAACCATCATTATGAGAGTCCAATCAAGACAAAATGAAGTGTAGAAGAATAAAAATATTTCAATGTATTGGCTGCATGACAGCTTACTTAATATCTAGATGGAAACAAAAAGGTTGTGAGGCATGAAACAATAAATTACTTTTTAAATACATTACTGGAATGCCAGTCAAAATCAAGTATAAGAAAAACAAGCAGCACTCAACTCAAACCACTTTTTGCACTGCAGTTCTAATTATAATTTATATTCAGCTTTATTAAAGTACCAAGTAACACACTGAAAGTAGGAATCTCTGTGATGCCCCCACTTGTAATAATGTTTCTTATCCAAAAAAAGACCTGCTGCCTGACAACTATCTACTTGTTTCATGGGAAAACATGATCAAAGTAAAAAATGAAAAGCAAACAAGCTCAAGATACATTACTTAAAGGATTACTGTACAGGTTATGGACCACACGATTGGCATTCTGTTTAGTTTATGACTAAAGCCTGCAGAGATGACTGGAAGTCTCCAACAAGTGTAATCTGCTTCTTAAAATAATGTAATCCTGTCCTTTATTACAAATACTGTCATATGCATTTCAATACCCAAGGCTTATACATTATCTAGTTAAGTATTCTTTACATGGCAACAACAGAAAGGCTTTCAATGTTGGCAATTCTTTAACAGTATGCTTATTAAAGCTTACTTACATCTTACGATCTCAGATAAGCTTACTTGATGGTCATTAAAGCATTGCTACTTAAACACAGAGGAACAGGCACTTTGAGTGATAAGCATAAATCAACAGTACAAAAATATGACAGAAACCAGACCATTCTGCAAAATCAAGGACAGATGAAAAGCCACTGTAGTACTTGTGTCTACCTTGGATGGGGGGGATACTCTGCACATTTACACTGCATAACTACTCCTTGCCTTGCTTCGACACATCTAGAGTCACAACATGGGGGAGTGGGGCGCAACAAGTATGTCACAATTTGAAATGTCTCTGGCTGACTGTGATGGCCCTGACACATTTGTCATACCTCTCAACCTCAGAGCAAGAAATCTGGACAAAGCCATACAAAGAAGTGGGACAAAGGACCAAAAATAAGGACAATTTTTAAATATTGCTCTTATAAACTTAGAAAGATAATAAAATAGGTCTTGCATTAGTATAAATTTTCTGAAGGGTATGAAATCTGAAACTCAAATGTCTGTCATTATTTTCTAACTTCAGTCTTTAATGATTGAATGTTGGCAGTATGACTGGTATAGGGAGAGAGCTAGCTGATATGATGGAGCGAAGGAAGGTTGATATTTTGTGCGTGCAAGAGACCAGATGGAAGGGAAGTAAGGCCAAGTGTATAGAAGGCGGGTTCAAGTTGTTCTATCATGGTGTGGATGGCAGAAGAAATGGGGTAGGGGTTATTCTAACCAAACAGTATGCCAAGAGTGCTTTGGAGGTGAAGAGAGTGTCTGATAGAGTGATGTTTATGAAGCTTGAAATTGATGGTGTAATGATGAATGTTGTTAGTGCACATGCTCCACAAGTTGGGTGTGCGATGGATGAGAAAGAAAAATTTTGGAGTGAGTTGGATGAAGTGGTGGTGAGTGTACCCAAGGGTGAGAGACTAGTGATTGGAGTGGACTTCAATGGGCATGTTGGTGAAGTGAACAGAGGGGATGAGGAAGTGATGGGTAGGTATGGTGTTAAGAAGAGGAATGCAGAAGGTCAGATGAATGTGGATTTTGTGAAAAGGATGGACATGGCTGTGGTGAATACGTATTTTAAGAAGAGGGAGGAGCATAGGGTGATGTACAAGAGTGAAGAAAGATGCACACAGGTGGATTATATCCTATGTAGGAGGGCCAGTCTGAAGGAGATTGGAGACTGTAAAGTCGTGACTGGGGAAAGTGTAGTTAAGCAGCATAGAATGGTGGTCTGCAGGATGATGTTGGTGATCAAGAAGTGGAGGAGGAGTATGAAAGCAGTGCCAAGGATTAAATGGTGGAAGTTAAAAAAGGATGATTGTGAGGTGGAGTTCAGGGAAGAGTTAAGACAGGCACTGGGAGGCAATGAAGAGTTACCGAATAAATGGGTAACTACAGCAGAGCTAGTAAGTGAGACTGCTAGGAAGGTGCTTGGTGTGACATCTGGACAGAGGAAGGAGGACAAGGAGACATGGTGGTGGAATGAGGAAGTACAGGAGAGTATACAGAGGAAGAGGCTGGTGAAGAAGAAGTGGGATTGTCAAAGAGATGAAGAAAGTAGACATGAGTATAAGGAGATGAGGCGCATGGCAAAGAGAGAGGTGGCAAAGGCTAAGGATAAGGCATATAGAGAGTTGTATGAGAGATTGGACACTAAAGAGGGAGAAAAGGACCTGTACCAATTGGCTAGACAGAGGGACAGAGCTGGGAAATATGTGCAGCAGGTAAGGGTGATAAAGGACAGTGAGGGAAACATACTCACAAGTGAGGAGAGTGTGTTGAGTAGATGGAAAGAGTACTTTGAAGGGCTGATGAATGAAGAGAATGAGAGAGAGAGAAGGTTAGATGATGTGGGGATAGTTAATCAGGAAGTGAAGCAGATTAGCAAGGAGGAAGTAAGGACAGCTATGAAGAGGATGAAGAATGGAAAGGCTGTTGGCCCAGATGACATACCAGTGGAAGCATGGAGGTGCTTAGGAGAAATGGCAGTGGAATTTTTAACCAGATTGTTTAATGATATTTTGGAAAGTCAGAGGATGCCTGAGGAGTGGAGAAAAAGTGTTTTGATACCTATCTTTAAGAATAAGGGTGATGTGCAGAGCTGCAGTAATTACAGAGGGATAAAACTGATCAGTCACAGCTTGAAGTTATGGGAAAGAGTAGTGGAAGCTAGGTTAAGAAGGGAGGTGATGATTAGTGATCAGCAGTATGGTTTCATGCCAGGAAAGAGCACTACAGATGCAATATTTGCTCTGAGAGTGTTGTTGGAGAAATACAGAGAAGGTCAGAAGGAGTTGCATTATGTCTTTGTGGACTTAGAGAAAGCATATGACAGGGTGTCTAGAGAGGAGTTGTGATATTGTATGAGGAAGTCGGGAGTGGCAGAGAAGTATGCAAGAGTGGTAGAGGATATGTACAAGGGTAGTGTGACATTGATGAGGACTACGGTGGGAGTGACAGATACGTTTAAGGTGGAGGTGGGATTACATCAAGGATCAGCTCTGAGCCCTTTCTTATTTGCAGTGGTGATGGACAGGTTGACAGATGAGATTAGACAGGAGGTCCCGTGGACTATGATGTTTGCAGATGACATTGTGATATGTAGTGAGAGTAGCGACCAGGTTGAGGAGACCCTGGAGAGGCGGAGATATGCTTTAGAGAGGAGAGGAATGAAGGTCAGCAGGGCTAAAACAGAATATATGTGTGTAAATGAGAGGGAGGGTAGAGGAATGGTGAGGATGCAGGGAGTACAGATGGTAAAGGTGGATGAGTTTAAATACTTGGGATCAACAGTTCAGAGTAATGGTGAGTGTGTACGAGAGGTGAAGAAGAGAGTACAGGCAGGGCGGAATGGGTGGAGAAGAGTGTCAGGAGTGATTTGTGACAGACGGGTACCAATAAGAGTGAAAAGGAAGGTCTACAAGAGGGTAGTGAGACCAAGTATGTTATATGGGTTGGAGACGGTAGCATTGTCGAAAAGGCAGGAGTCAGAGCTGGATGTGGCAGAGTTAAAGATGTTAAGATTTGCACTGGGTGTGACTAGGATGGACAGGATTAGGAATCAGTATATTAGAGGGTCAGCTCAGGTTGGACAGTTTGGAGACAAAGCAAGAGAGGCGAGATTGCATTGGTTTGGACATGTGCTGAGGAGGGATGCTGGGTATATTGGGAAAAGGATGCTAAGGATGGAGCTGCCAGGTAAGAAGAAAATAGGAAGGCCTAAGATGAGGCTTATGGATGTGGTGAGAGAGGACATGCAGGTGGTTGGTGTGAAAGAGCATGATGCAGAGGACAGGAAGAAATGGAAACAGATGATCCGCTGTGGCGACCCCTAACGGGAACAGCTGAAAGAAGATGAGTCTTTAATGATTTGTCACTAATTTGCCAAAAAAAAACCCCAATTTTATGAAAAATGGACCAACAATGTGATGCAAAAATATAAAATAGCCACACAATACAGCTGGGAACCTGTCAAAGAAGGGGCACTTTTTTAATATTAGTACTGCTAACTTGAGCAGCTGACAAAATAAAATAATCTACATGCATTTCTGAAATAAAAGTAATCTATAACTCTGATTATTACAGTTATTTCTTAATTGTAAACCCTCCATGTTTTCTTCCAGAATTGTTATTTTGCAGAGGGATTATTAGGGGGAAGAGCAACATTTTGAGCCAAAATCAGGGACAGTTGCGAGGTTTGGCTATGCCTAATTCTATAAAGCAATTTATTTGCATATACCTCTCAACCTGTTAATGCAATAAATCTGGACAAGGCCAAATATATTGGTGGAACATATAAACAGTACTAAAAATTGCTCTTGTATAAACTGAGACAGTTGATAGAACAACAGGTCTTACTTTAGCATGCATTTTTCTGAAGGTTATGAAGTCTGAAACTCAGTGTGTCATTAATTAGTGACTTAATTCCTAAATGATTTGCCAAAAAACATACATTTTATGAGGAACAAACCAAAAATAAGAAGCAAAAATCTATCCATTCTTTGAAAATCTGGACAGTTGGGGAGGTATAGTTCAGCTGGGGCTGTCTTTAAGTTTGCCACCCTTTCCCCCTCACAAAATCATGGTCGGATGGAGCCCCCCCCCCTGCAGCCATTCCAATGGTCCATTATTTGACTATTTTACCCCATTTACCATAAACACTAATGTGCATACTGCTTTACTTCTATGATGATTTGGACTTCATTTGAAAGTTTTATTTTGCAATTTACAGCACAAACACTAAGACATCTGCTAAACAAAGCAATGCAGTCTCACAATGAAAACAGACTTAGCATTAAAACTTCTCTGCCCTTGAAACTCACATTCACTGAAACAGCATTGAAACCCACATTAAAAGAAAATACATTTTGCCAGTGGCAGATAAAGATTAATTCTGGGCTGTTTTCAAATCATAGGCCCCTTGCATATGAAACATACATGTGCTCTTTGATACACCTTCCTATTGTTTTGAACATTTTTCCAGTAAACAATGAAACAAAACGCATGCACCAGTAATGACAAAACTGCCCAATTCAGAACATGTTTCCAGTAAACAATGAAACAAAATGCATGCACCCATAATGACAAAACTGCCCAGTTCAGAACATTTGCATCATAAAAGTCTACTCAAACTTCTACAGTCCACCATTATCAGTAAATATGCACAATTCAACTGTCCACCATTATCAGTAAATATGCACAATTCTACAGTCTACAATTATCAGTAAATATGCACAATCTCTGAAGAAGTAAAAGTCATTTAAATAATTCCACATTAAAGAAATATGTAACTAATGAAGAGGTTGCTAATAGCAAACATCTTTATATTTCATGGTTTAATCGAAAAATAAAGTGTCTGTTGCCCCTGAGGAATAAATTGCCTATATTACATTAAAAATGATAAATTAGTAATATTGCAATAGGAAATGGATGGCAAACTGATAACAGGCTCATAGTATCTTAATTTTCTCAGTACGGCAGCATCCACCCCTTGTGGGAGTAGAACCTACAGCCTTCTGCATCAAACGCAAGTATACAACCCATTGTGCTATTAACAATGCAAGCTGACTTAGCATAAGCAGCACTAAACTTCTCTTCCCCTGCAGCTCTCAGCTCCTTGTAAAATCTACTCAATACTCAACTGCATCTCAACTTCGCAGCACAAGATATCTAGAAAAAGCCAAAATTTATTGGGGGGGGGGGGTCAAAAGCCCAAAAACCAGGGACACATTAAACATTGCTTGTATAATCTTGGAAAGTTGCTAGAATAAAATGCTGTGTTACCACTATACATTTTACTGCCAAGATCCCTGTGCAAAACAGTCAGAGCAACATACCACTATGCCAAATCAGCTGCTTTGTGAAAGAAAAAAGCTGTGTTACCACCATACATTTTACTGCCAAGGTCCCTGTGAAAAACAGTCAGAGCAACATACCACTACGTCAAATCAGCTGCTTTGTGAAAGAGAGGAAGACTGAAACGTAAATGGCTATCATTTAATGAATTCAGATCTCATCATAGCTGTCAACCTCTTAGCACAAAACACCTGGACAAACCCAGTAATGAGGGAATACAGCCCTCAAACATATTCAGTGAATTCAGTTCTTGCCATAGCTGTCAACCTTAGCACAAAAAACCTGGACAAAGCCAATAATGGGGGAATACAGTCCCAAAAATAGGGACAAATTTCAAATATTCATCTTATAAAATTGCTAGAATAAAAGGTTCTGTTACTATGTGTTTTCTGAAGAAGATGAAGTCTGAAATTCAAATGCCTGTCAATTTTACTTCTGACAGAACAAAAACAATTTTCAGCAGAGGCCCAGGGAGAAATACTGTAGACACATGTCTTTGTAAAATGGCAAGACACCAGAGCAAATCCACACAAACACAGGGAGGAGATGCAGACTCCACACAGAAGGCACCCTAGCCAAGAATCAAACCAGAAAACCTATAGCTGTGAGGCAATAATGCTACCACTGCACCATTAAATATGTAAGGAGTTAGACATTCAGAAACCTGAAGTCTGAAAATTCAAATGCCTGTCAATTTTATTTAACATTTGTTAATCAGGACAGTCTGACTTGGAACAAAAAAACTATTTTCAGCAGAGGCCCAGGAAGAAATAATGCAGACATGTCTTTGTAACATGGGAGGACACAAAAGCAAACCCACATAAACACAGGGGAGAAGATGCAGACCCCACACAGAAGGCACCCCTGCCAAGAATCAAACTTGAAAACCTGCAGCTGTGAGGCAACAGTGCTACCACTGCACCATCAAATATCAAGCATTAAAGCATTTAGAAAGCACAGATATTATTAGGAACAGAACAGATCAAATATGAGGCAAAAATCTGCAATTTTTTTTACAAATGGTGGTGGGTAGGGAATTCAGGCCCTTAACACCTGCATACAAGGTACAGGGTTCAAGCCTGAGGTATTCTCTACCACACCACCATGAGTCTGCTCTAGTCACCAGTATATAGCAACTGGGGCATTTTACACACACATATGCACACTTCCGGGAATTTACCATTTTTGTGTTTCTCTGTTTACATTTTCTTTGTTTTTTAGGTGGGAGGGCTGCAATCCTGCAGTCCTATAGCACAAGCCACCCCTGCAGTCATATAGGAGATCAGTCATTTCAGCAACCTCAGATCAGCGTCTCAAGGTTCCACACCCACATAAGCAGAGAGAGACCAAGGTCAAATGTTGTTGATGGACACGCATTGATGTGTCAGGGCCTCCCATCATGCAGCAAAGCCATTACCAACAGCAAAGGACCTCTCAAGCTCAATCCAGAAGAAGATTTTGAAAGCTGAAGTGGAAAACCAATGGTGAAGATCATTGCAGGATTCTCCTCTTCTCTTCTTTTCATTTTTTTTAAGACAGCTCGAGAACAAGACAACGTGACCATATACCAGTTTCAGGGACTCAGCCAGAGCATACAATCATCACCAGCAAAACCCAAGTAGTATATCAACTACTACCTTAACTGCCCCAACCAAATCCACACTTTAATTTAAAACAAAATAAAATAAAGATATCTTAACCAGTGACTGCACTGCATCCAAATGTAAAATCAACAGGGACACATTCCCAAAACGTAACCTTTGACGTTAATGTTTTCAACCAAACTCTGCAACCTCTGCCATAACAATAAGCGAACAGATAACTAGGCAAACTAACAAACAAGCAGCAAACACCTGCCCTACACACACAGTGTCACAATAAGCTCCAAAATGAGAATTTATAAATTAACTCATTGTAGTGACGATAAATTAGTATATAAGACATGCATAGCCATTCCTTACAATGCAGCTATATTTATTCCAAACGCAAAGCAACTATTGGACCAAGCTTATTCATTTTTACCAAGCATCTACAAAGTAACAAAGTGAAAACCAAATGAGATGCTGTTATAGGCATCTTTCTATAAGCAACAGGCAAAATAACATCCCCAAATTATCAGAACAATCAGAGTATTGGGAGTAAATAATAAACAGAGGTACAAAAACCCATGAGCAAAAACGTAATACAACAGAATACTACAACTATCATTTATAAGCGTGATACTATTATAAAACAAGGGAATAGCAAACAATACAATAAACAAATTAAATAGCTCATCTGTATATCCAGATTCATTTCCTCGATTTATTGGGTCATAACAGCTGAAAACTTAGTTTCAGAAAGATTTTCATTAGAAATAGAGTATTTTGGAGCCAATAGGGTTTAATTGACAGTAAGCAGACAAGTCATTTCTTAAGCTTCTTTTCAGGATCAAAGATCTTCCAAGTGTTGCTGTCAGCATTTCTTTTAAGGTTAATGCTAGCCCACTCCATATCTTCAATTCTTTCTATTATTTTATTGTTTTTAATAAATGAAATGGCAGTATCCAAATCCTCAAAAGTTTTTTGTCCATCTTGAAAGAAGATTTTTAGTTTTGCTGGGAATAAAAGGTTTGCTTTAATATGATTTTTCTTAAGTTCTTTGAATAAAGGTAAAACTAAATTTCTTTTAGAGATTACAGTAGGGGAATAGTCATTATTAAATCTAATGACTTTGTCTTTTATTTTGATTGGTGATTTTGCCCAGGCTGTTTTTAATACCAGTTCTTTATCATGAGAAGAAAGAAATTTCACAATTACAGATCTAGTAAAATTGGACTTGTTATTTTTAGATGTTACCAAGGATCTATGCACCCTTTTGACACCATATGACAAAGCCTCTGGAAGTTCCAAAATTTGAGGTAACCAAGAAGAGAGAAACTTCACCATATCTGTTCCTTCTATGCCTTCAGGTAAGCCAAATATTCTTATATTACTTCTTCTTGATCTGTTTTCAAGATCATCTACTTTGGATTGAAGAAAAGTGTTTTGTTTTAATAGAAATTCAATGTTAAGCTCATTGTCTTGTGTTCTGGTGTCAATGTCATTCAGAGCAGTTTCTATTCCTGATATCTGTCTTTTCTGTTGAGTAAGATCATCATGTATAAGATCCATTTGCTGTGTACTTTTCTCCTTAAAATTATCTATTTTCATATCCATTCTGTCTAGTTTTGAAGAGAGTTCTTGTAAATTGGTTATTAATGATTGAAGTTCTTTTTTAAATGTTGATTCTTGTTGAGAAGATTTGTTATAGCTCATGTTGTTCTGCTGCTGAAGATTTCTAGTAGATTTTTGACAGGAAAATTTAATATTTAAGAAAAAAAATTTTAATATTATCCTAACATATTGTTTAAAAAATTAGTTTAGGACAAAAAATCCAATATTAGGATAAAAAGGATTTAAAATTCCTGTCAAGAATGGGTTTGAAAGACAGAGCTGGTAAAATAAATGCTGCTACACTGTGGACATCTTGGCCACGCCCACCAATGTCCTAGTATTTTGAAAGATACAAATGATTTTCTGACTAAGTTATATGAATGGTATTCTAAGCAAGAAGATAAAGATTTTCTATTTGTAACCCTAGATATAACATCCCTCTTCACTGTCATACCTAATGATTATGGGATAGACTTCTTAAATACAGAAATAAAACTACCAGAAGACAGATTGAAAATATTTGTTTATTGTTGGAATTGGTTCTAACAAAGAATATTTTTATTTTCAATAGTGAGGTTTATTTACAACTATCAGGGGTGGCCATGGGTACCCCTGCGCCGAACACGTATGCCAACCTTGTACTGTATGAATGGGAAAAGTGTTATGTTCAGAGTCACTCTAATATTCTGAATAGAAAAGTTTGTTTTTATCAAAGGTTTGTAGATGAGTGCTTTTTGATTTGGGATGGAACCTTACAAGAACTAAATGACTATATGGATTACCTGAATGCAACTACTAACGTCTTGAAATTTAAAAATGTTAGCTTCAAAAGATAGGATGGTTTATTGGATGTAGAGTTATATAAAAAGAATGCGAATATTGAAACTAGTATATATAAGAAAAAAGTACATGTCAGTAGATACGTAAATAGAGGTAGCATGTATGCCCCTCATACTTTAAAAGGTATTTTAAAGGCACAAATGATTAGGACAAGTATACTCAATACAGAGGATACAAAGTTTGAAATATAAATTAGGGAGATGGTAAATGAGTTCATAAGGAATGGTTATAAGTCTGAGATGGTAGAAGATATATGTAAGGAAGTTGCTGATGGGAGATTAGGTAAATATAGTCCAATTTCTGGGAATAGAGCAATAGAACTAGCAGAATTAGACAAAAAAGAAAGAAAAATAATGTAATTACATATGTTACCACTTTTAACCTAAATACGGAGGGAGTGAAATGAATTACACAAAAGAATTGGGCAATTTTAATGGCAATGCCTGAGCTGAGGGAAATAACAGGAGAAAAACCCTTGTTTGCTTATAGAAATTCAGTTTGAAGAAGTTACGCTATAAAGATTTTAAACAAACAACAACAAGAGGCCTGTTTAGCAAAACAGGTACAATTACATGTTTTAACTGTAGCTGCTGTGAGGATGTCTATGAAGGAGGAAGTAAATGTATACATCCTTTAACAAAAAAAGTTTTTATTCCACTGTTATGCAAGTTGTAACACAGTTCAAGTAGTATACTTAGCCACATGCGTAGCCTGCTCCTCATTCTATGTGGGAAAGACCACATAGGAGACTTAGGGAATGGATAGTGGAGCACAAATCTGATATTAGAAGGAATATAGGTACAAATGCATTGAGTAAGCATATAATGGATAATGGCCCTAGGCATTATTTTAAATTTAGAGTGATAGATATTGTAACTATAGGTGTTAGAGGAGGGGACTTGAATAATATTCCGGAAATAAGAGAATATGAGTGGACTGTAAGTTTAAGGGCAGATTATAAACTAGGTATTAACAGTGTGGTTAGTATAAACCCCATTTTAATAAAAACAGAAGGAAATTTAATAAAAATAGAAGGAAATTTAGTAGAGTTATGTTTGGAGTAAAATCAAGTATAGGATTTTATTAATTTAATATTTTAAGTAATTTATTAGAAGTTCAGGTGGGGAGGAGGGAAGAATGTGTGATAGGTTAGCTGGCTGACTTGTGATTTAATGATGCTCCTATTTAAAGTGTATATATCACTTGTTTTTGTAATGCACTGAGGAAGGGTGTTTGACCCAAAAGCTTTGCAGAATAAATTTGTTTTTTGTTTTGACGTGGTTTGTTTTATCAAATATATTTGACTATACCTGAATTGTGGTATTGACTATTTGCAGTTTACATTAGACAGTTGCCACACTGTCTCAGAATGCCCATGTGCACCAGGTTAGTAGGAGAAAACACAGGAAATTGCCCTACAATCATACCAAGAGGGGTGGTCATAACTAATAAGTACTGGTGCTGTTACTGCGTAGGAACAGCTAGTACTGATAGCACCTAAGTGTGCTACAATAAATGTTACAAAAGCCTGTTAAAGTGCAAGCCGATTGCATTAATTGAAGTGCAAGAAGTAAAAGAACAAGGTTGACCAGGAAAGTCTGACTAGGACAGAGCCTATTTTCAGCAGTGGCCCAGGGAAAAATGCTCAAGACTCATGTCTTTGGAATGTGGGAGGGCTTCAATCCAGCTTTGCTTCTGAGTGAAACAAATAACGTGTAACGTAATGAAAATGACAGTTTTATGGAACATATTTTACTGAAACCTGTCCCTTTGGCCAGGACTTGCATATCACAGGCATCGTTATATTTAAGAAAGGACAGTGTGGGAAAATGAAGTACCCCCATATGGAGGTGCAGGGAGAATGGAGTCCCCTGCAAATGCACCTAGCTACCCTTTATGGGGCATTTTTACTAAAACAGTTTTGTTAAAATTATTATGTTGGTGAAACTGCAATATTGCTCTAAAGACGAGTCCATTGTTTCTGTGAACTCACCAACATATATTCCCTTTTCCTAACGTTATCAACTGATGATACATCAGACTCACCTTTCTGATGATGCAGGTAAATTATCACTCTTCCAGAGAAGATTAAGTTAAGTGGTACAGGAAGGGTTTCATGTTATTATAAATTCCAAGACCAACACTGTACTCAATTTTATACTGAGCTGTCTAATATGCACATCTCAGCTGATCTAAAATGATTCGAATAAAAAAGTAATATCTTAGCACAAAGTAGTATTACTGTGGGCTACAAAGTATGGAAGCTGGCTAACCCTTGTGCAGGCTAGGACATGACACCTTGCAGAGCAGCAGACAGTTGATAGAGTAAATGATAATGGGCAAGAGAGAAAACATGCACTTACTGAGCATATCATGGGTGACAGTAAACATTTATAAGCAATACAAGCTATTAGGCCTGGCTATGTAACCTACTGAAATATCCCAACATAACCTGACAACAGCAAACAAATATGAATGTATAACCACATTACTGAGAACAAGGCATACAGAGAAGCCACAAAAGCACTTGTACTGAAAATAATGTATGTACCACATACAAACGCTATCTTAGTAATTCAAAAAGGTCACCTCATATAACCTAACCACAGAACCAGGAATATGTATATATATATATATATATATATATATATATATATATATAAACCAAAGTGCTAAAGGTATCACACATATGTACATGCAGTATACCACCTACACAGGCACAGTAGAGACCTTGTGTTTATATGCATAAGACAGGGGTCCAGGGAAGTAAATATTGTGGGAAGAAATATCCAGGGAATTGTTATGGCTAGGCTTGTATAGGCCTAGTACCAACCTATGAACCTATGAACAGAAAACAGATTGCCTGATGTATGGTCACGCAACATATACAAATGTTACAGTGCTATGTATGTCAAAGTGCTCCGGTGACATACGTTTAACTTGACACATAGTCAAGGCCAGTAACCTAATACTAGCAGGATGCATGCATTTTGCACATGCAAAAATATTAAATTAAAAAAAATGTAAAACATGGAATGGCAGACACCCATGGGGATGTGACATAAATGGTAAAAGGAGTTCAAGATGTTGAATGGGGTTCCTCTAGTTTACGGAGCACACATTACCAACAGGAAGACAATTTATGACCATGACGGCCCCACATATGTATCATATCATATATAGTTTTTGAGAAGGAATTCTTCAAACAGAATAAGGGAATGGCCATGGGAGCCTCTTGTGCCCCTGTTTATGCAAACATGGTTATTTTGGCTTGGGAAAACCAATGTGTATTCAATTCTGCATTATTTCAACATATAACTCTCTATTTTTGCTTGTTGGATGATATATTCATCCTATGGAAAGGTTCAGAAGAGAACATTCACCAGTTTGTTAATTTGTTTTAATAATTCCTCTGATTTTTTGGAGTTTACTTACACGTTTCATAGGGAGGGTATTCGTTTCTTAGATACATTCATTGAATATACCCTTTGTGGCTTTAAATCAAGAGTTCACAGGAAGGCAAAATTCAGCAATTCGTATCTGGAGTTTAACAGTTTTCACCCACTTAGCCAGAAAAAGAGCCTTGTCAAAGGACAATCTATTATAACTGCTAGGATGACTTCACAATGGACTGACTTGGAAACAGAATGTGATAAGGTTACTAAAATGTTTTTAGATAGAAATTACTCCTTTCCCTTGGTTAAAAGTATTAGGGAATATCTTCAGGGTGAATGTGGAAAGAAATATTTACCCCTGTTGGGGATAGGGCTACAATAGGGGGGTTAACAAAGATGAACAAGGAGAAACCCAAGAAGAAAAAAAAAGTGTGAATGCCACGGTGTTAAAATATTCTAGGCAAATATTAATAGTTAAAGATATTTTTAGGAATACCTGGAGTACTTTCAAAACCAACCCCGGCATTCTTGGGATAGTTGGAAAAGAACCTTTGTTTACATACAAGACTGGAAAAAATGTAAAGACTTTTTTGATAAAGGTAATTTTATCATGAGAAAATGACATAGAGGAACAGTTCATACTACCAAATGTGGAATGTGCAATCAATGCCCTTATATATGTGAAATGGAGGAAGTTGTTTTAAACAATGCCCTAAGATCAAAGGTATTTTTTGTAAAAGGTAATTGTTTAACTAAATGGGTTATATACATTGCTTTATGTGAAGGATGTTCAAGTTTTTATGTAGGTAAAACAGAGGGAACCTTATGTACATGTATTTATGAATATCTTTATGAAATTAAGAACAAAAAGGAAAATAATGCCTTGTATAAACATTCAATAGTTTGTTCCTCATTTACTAAATTTTCTTTTGCTATTATTGACTTAGCTATAATCCAAGGGGTGGGGACACCAAAGTGTTGCTAGAAAACAAAGAATTAAAATGGCAGTTACAATTGCAAGCAACCTCGTACCCAGGTTTAAATGAATATAGTTCTATTCAATCTGTTTTAATTATGAGGGTGAATAATTTTTAATGGGTTGAAAGTTTTAAAAGGTTTATGCTTTATATTTTGTGTGAGACAGGCTTTGCTTGAATTTCCTTATATACTGTATAATGATTTTGTTTCACTGTTCTAGGTTAATTGAATAAGTGGTTAATTAATTGGTTTTGTATAAAAAGGTCATTTTGGTGATATGATTTGATTCTGATGAAGTCCTGTTTGTGTTAAGGATGAAAGTGCTTAATCTGTTTGGTCATAAGTAAATAATATATTTTATTTTATAGAAGAATCCTGGTTGTGGCTTCTGGTTACTAGCTTTTGTATTTTTTTCTTGGTTGTTCAGTGGTAACTACTCACTTTTGCAGTTTTTAGTCATATCAGACTTTGATACAGCTAAAACATTGAGTGGTAGCCTGTGTGTTCCCAATGATGTACAGAGTAGAAAATTCCAATTACACTCATGCCATTGCATTTGTGGGAGCTGAAAATTATTATACTGCATCTTGTTCCATTATGTCATGTTGGCTCATACAGTACACACAATGGGACCTGGCCTGCTGCAGGGTAAGACATAACATAACTGAGTGTGGACTCACTTGCATGATACACAAAAGGTTCAGTGATATTCTCTTCCTAGGTGACACTGACAACCACAGGCTGGGATGCTGTACCATTGCCCCTCCCGCCAGCGACCACAGCCCCACTTTTATCCTCAGGCACAAACTTAAAATAATTAACTCTCCCTCCCTTCTACAAACCCGCTCTAACAAAAAATTTCCTAGAGACCACTTCATAAGAGCCTTACAACATTGCAACTGGTCTCCCATCAAAAGCCTTTCATTAGACAAAGCAGTTGATTACTTCAACTCCACATTCCTAAATATCCTCAACCAACTAGCCCCCTTAAAAACTATCAGGATACACAGCAACCACACCCCTTGGCTCCAGAAAACCACAAAAGCCCTACTTAGAGCCAGGGGTAAAGCCTGGAAAACCTGGCGCCACACCAGGTCACCCACAGCTAGGCAAACTTTTCACGAGCTCTGGACCAAAGCAAAAAAGCAGGTTAAGCTTGATGAACAAAATGACTATATCACTCAACAAAACAAATACAGTACCAGACCGAAAAACTCTGGGCAACAATAAATAACATCCTACAGCCAGGAAGAACCATTACTCCCACCCCCAATATAACAGGTACAGACCTGGACATAGCCTCCAGCTTTAATAACTATTTCACCTCCTCAATGCTCAAACTCTTAAACAACATCACTTCCTCCAACACCCCACAACCACCTCAGGCCCAAATCAATACCATACCTCTCACACATAAGTCTGTTCCTACTTTACTATCCAAAAACTCCTAGCCAACTCAAACTAACCACCCTTGCAGCAGATAATCTTCCTGGAGAATACCTCCAAATTGCATCCATAGCTATAGCCTATCCCATTTCACTTCTAATAAATAGATCCATCACCGAACATACCGTTCCATCCCTGTAGAAAACTTCATATATCATACCACTCCACAAAGGTGGGCCCTTCCTAGACCTTTCCAACTATTGACCAATTGCAATTCTCTCACACCTCTCCAAGACGGTCTATATCATATGAATGAAAGTTTACAAAATCGAATGCTGTAAACAGCAAAAATGCCGAACTTCGAAACCTTTATTGTGGGGGGCTGTGCCCCCCGCTAATTATATATACCAACTCCAAGATCGCACTACAGTGAGGAAAGGGCAAATTTCCTGATCTTCACTGTACCATGATCTCGCAAAAAACATATAGATGAATGGCATTTTCGCATATACAGCCGTTTGATATTTTGGACTTTCGTTCTTCTAATAGGAACCCCTCTAAGATCCTAGAAAGATGTATTCATCACCAGTTCCTCTCCTATCCCCTCACCAACAACCTTCTCTCCTCAACCCAACACGTATTTTGCCCATCCCACAGCAGCACCACTGCCATACTCAAATTCACCAATACTATAAACTCCCACAGGAATCTAGGTAAATTTGCCTCAGCTACCTTCCTAGATTTATCCAAGGCATTCGACACTGTCTCACATAATAAACTATTGTCTTGTCTCTCTGACCTCAACGTTAACAACCCCACCATCCTCTGCTTTAAAAGCTATTTAGATAACTGCCAACAATCCGTCAAATGGCATAACTCTCTATCCCCCCCCACTCCCAACTTCCTTAGGCATGCCGCAAGGATCAGTCGTAGGACCCCTTCTTTTTAATATCTTCACAAACCAACTCCACTCAGCTACCTCTAAAACCAACATAGTCCAATATGCTGATGACACAACTCTCATATGCTCTGGACCCAACATCCAACTTCTCCAACAAAAAGCCCAAGAAGCCTTCTCTGAAATAGAGAACTGGCTTAACAACTCACAACTCATACTAAATCCCAAGAAAGCACAACTAATGCTATTCCACTCTACTAAAATGAGCAACCTTACCTTCTGTATATTTTCCACCAGCAAAACCCAAATCACCCCTCTCACTGAGGCTAAACTGATAGGAGTTACCATTGACCAGCAACTCAAATTCACAAAGCACATATCAACAACCATCACTAAAGTCCACAGAAAGCTAGGTTCCCTCTATTACTGTAAAAGTTATCTAACCATTGAATCTTGAATTGCAATACCCAGGACTCACCTCCTATCTACTCTGCTTTACACATCCCCAGTTTTAACTAATCTTTACAAAACTGACCTTAACAAACTTTCCACCTGTTACAACAAAATTGCTAGATTCGCTACCAATGCCAAATCACGATCCCACCACTGCCTTTCCCTGCAAGTCTTGAACTGGTTTGAATTTCTGAACCTATTAAGGTACCATCAACTCAGCCTAGCTCATCAAATTTTGTACTATCGTGAGAAAACTCCTGACCTGACTGGCATGCTGAACTTCTACAATTCAAATAGGCAACTTTGGTCCTCCAACAAAGCCTTAATCGAAACCATCACATGCAAAAACAACTCCGTGGAATCACTATTTGCCCATGAAATAAGAAAAATATGAAACAACCTTCCCTCGACCTCAGACTACAAAACTCCACACCCTCCTTCAAAAGCCTACTTAAAACATACCTCTTCACCAACCATATATGTAACTGTAATTGACCCCCTGAAGCCTCGTCCACTCACTATTTCTATACCCCATCTGTCCTGGACAACACAAACAACACCATCTAACTATACCTATCCATGTGTGAGCAATAACCTATATATGAGTGTATGTACATGTGTGTGTGTTTGTGTATGTGTGAGTGTGTGTGTGTGTGTGTGTGTGTGTGTGTGTGTGTGTGTGTGTGTGTGTGTGTGTGTGTGTGTGTGTGTGTGTGTGTGTGTGTGTGTGTGTGTGTGTGTGTGTGTGTACACACACACACACACACACACACACACACACACACACATATATATATATATATATATATATGCTCTTACATGTATATGTATGAAAACTTAAACATTTATATACACTTATTCAATTGTGAAATATTTTGCAATGCTCTACCAGGTTCTTATCTACTCTCACTGTATATTTTGTACACTTGTATTTTCAACCAAAAGGGGAAATATCCTCTTATTGTATATTAAAGGCTGTAAGGTCTGCAATCTGTATGCTGCTACTTTGTAATGTCTCTTTTGTAAATTTTTCTTCTCTCTGTAAACTCATGGAGTTTTTCTCCCCAGGACTCCGCTGAGAACGGGCAGTTGTTGTCCAGTTGGACTATCCTGGCAAACAAATGTTAAATAAAAAATCAAAATAAATAAATCTCCCAGATGATATAAATGCACAAGGACAATTTGCTTCCACTTTATAATCACGAAATCTTGAATTTCAGTATTTCACGACCATAAAGGTGAAACCTTCAAACACCGAACCTTCACAATCCCGAAACTACAAATCCCGAACGCACAGCATACACCAAACCAGACATAAACCACAACACCCACAGTACAAAAAAAATAAACACACAGAAACAAAACACCACACATCCACACATCCACATACCTACACTACACATAAGTAGAGGGGCAAGCCCCCCTGCACTCCCATGTGAGGGGCAAGCCCCCCACACCCCCTACTTATATATACTAACTCTGAGATTGCACAAACAGTAAAAGACAGTACATTCACGCCCAGACATTCTACAGTCCCTCGCACGAACACACACACACACACACACACACACACACACACACACACACACACACACACACACACACACACACACACACACACACACACATCACACATAGACAAACACCAACACATACAACAATTACACACTCATACATTCACCTTCCTACCCTAACCCACACATACAACTAACAAAAAATCTCACATACACTCAAACTTCCACCAAAAACCCTTACAAAACACTGACTCACCTTAGATTCCATGTAAATCCATACACTACACCGAACAACATCCAAACCAAACAGCACACGTCACGTAACGTAAAGCCATAACCATGAATTTGAAATATTCGAATTTGCAATTATGCACTTTCAACATTTGAAAAATTCACCTTTAAGGTCGCGAAATACTGAAATTTGAGATTTCAGTATTTTGTGATTATGAAGGAGAGCTGCACAATTTATATACATGTAATTTAAACATTACTAACTGTTGTATGTTACTTAATAGAATGTAAACTACATACATCACAAATGGCATAGCAGGGCATGATATATCATTGGCTTCATAGGTGTACTCATCTGCAGAACATATGAATATGAAAACATTTGTACTACAGTTTACACGTTACCTTCAAGATGATAAACATGCGTACATTATAAAACAGCCAGTAAGAAACACACTATACTCCATGCAGTGCATATAGACTATTACCACCACCCACGATGCAGAGTGACATCACCTGACCAAGCAGGTCTAAAATATACCATAGCAGTATTCTGCAGCACAACAGTAATGTGATATGTACACACATGGAAATAATAAACATTAGTATGCGTGTTGGACATTTACTGAAACTGTGGAACACAAAATGGATTATGTGCTGAATTACAAAAAATGCAGCACCAAGCACAGTCTGAAACATGATTTCCCACCAAATAAAAGTCCAACACAGTACAGATAAAAACCTTTATATTTATTCTTTGTCGACTACCCACTAGGCCAATGTCCTTTTTTTCATGAGAGATTCATACTAACTAGGAGAACTGACAGGGCACTTCCCTTCCTTAGTCTTTTTTTGATAAATCCATGAGATCTTTTACAGCCACATGAGCCATGCCAACTCAGGAAGATGGGACCCCAGTGCAATGTCTCATCCTAATTGCACAAGACTAAGGAGAGCAGCAATCCCTTATGCTGCACTGCAGTGTTAAGTATTGGGAAATGAACCCGAGTGCCTGGTGTGGGAACTGAACCACATCCTTCTGACATTCCAGCACCAAAAGAAAACAAGAAATGTATTGAGCTGCAGACACTTAAACAAAGGAAACAGCTAATAGACCTGCACCCGCACAAGTTATATCAGGCAATAAAGCCCATACACCCCTATTACAAAAGGTATTGTCTCTAGTAGTGTCACATGAAACTTGCTGCAGAAATGTTTAGAAATAATATAATCAGCTCATGCAGTCTACCCCAAAAAAACAAACCTACAACATGTACAGCAAAAGGACTACTTCCAAGTATTACTGAGTAGAACAGTAATCAAAATAGCACATATCCTGTGGCCACCACCTCATTGACATGAGGTCATATGAGTGTGTTGGTTGATTTAAATTCTGCGTTTTTATAAATATACTGAAGAAGTCCTTTTTACTTACAGGATGAAAGGGCTCAGCTGTTATTAAAGGTTTTGGTAGTATCTTCATGGGTGGTGTATTTGCTTTTTGGTTCAAGTTTAATTTTACTGAAGTTTTACTGAAGTTTGGTTTTATGAAGTGCATTTAAATAAGTGCATTTAAATAAGATTTAGTCTTGTCACTATTTCCCCACTTGATTTCTTATATATTGATTTTTTTTCAGTGTGAAACTCCTGGTGCTCAAAGAACAAGAGTCAAGCATAGACTTTAAACTTTGTTTTTTACTTCCTTCCCCAGGCCCGGCTCACCTTACTCATGTGTGCTAACCCTAACCCTGCTCCTAACCCTACATGTTAATATATGAAACCCCTTTCTATAACAATACTACCACACATGACACTTGGACATGCACACATGCTCCACTGAACATTCACGACACTACCTCTGACCCCTAAAATAACTCTTATTCTAACCATAACAAGCAAACAGAGCCATATACCTCTCAACTTGCAGACACTGAAAATAGGTGTGAAGGCTCTTGAAAAATAAATACAGTAGGCCAAAAATCTGGACACCTAATTAACATAACATTTGAATCCCTATTAATACATAGCTCCTCCAAATTCTAATGTGAGTGTGGGATTCTACTCAGAAACTGACAGTGAGTAAAATATTAGCATATTTTCAAAGACACAGTGTAAAATCTTTTGATTTAGTGATAAAGGATATTGCACAGATCTACCTCATACAGTCATTTGTTTTAGTTCCTAAAAAAGGGGGATGTAATATGTGGTTCCTTTTTTTTTTTACATTATTGGTGCCACCAGTATTTTAGGCATGCTGTCTGGTTTTCTGTGTACCAAACAGCTTCAAAAGTGTGTGTGTGTGTGTGTGTGTGTGTGTGTGTGTGTGTGTGTGTGTGTGTGTGTGTGCACGCGTGTGTGTGTGTGTGTGTGTGTGTGTGTGTGTGTGTGTGTGTGTGTGTGTGTGTGTGTGTGTGTGTATGTGTGTGTAGGGATGATTCAATGATTCAGAAAGTTATGTGGAATTGTAAATCAAGACTGAAAATAGGTGCACCCCTCCAAAAATAGGTACAGTGTGTGAAAGGGTAAATCATGCATAAAAATAGTTCCTTTCCTTCAAAACAGGTGTAGAAAGGAAATGTGTCATTATACTATTGTTCTTTAAATGTAAACAGTGTACATGAAGATTTGAGAAATTTAGTGGTTATGTTTTTTTTCCTGTTTTTATCTGATTTTGTTTTTAGTAGCCTGTGTTTTCCTGGAGTGCAATAGCTCAGAAATCACTTGCTTGCTTGCTCATGTTATAATAAAACAAGGGGTTTGCCTTAAACCCCAGTGTGCTGCTTTTGGAAAATTTGTAATTCTCTAATGCTGAGTGGATGATTTGGCATATATAAGTTTTGGAGTTGTGGTGGTGCTATAGGAGGCTTATCCACAGCAAAAAAGATGTATTTTGAGCTGCTGCAGTACACACTAAATGTAATGGCAGGGCTCATGCTGCTGGTGTTGAGTTACTATTATCTAAGAAATAGCATGCCAAGTCATCATAGCAGAATCATTGTCTTGACTCTGCTGTTCAGCTTGTTTCCTTTTACATTTAAGTGTTGGTTGTCTCTTTCACTTTAATCTCTCTTGTTATTTTTATTATGAATGACAGTACATTTAAGTGACATTCCTTATAATTGTTTTATGGTTTCATTGATCTGCTTTTAATAGTTCTACTACAGAACTGGCTGGACCTCCGGTGCCTATATTTCATTTACTGGTCTACATTGGGGCCCTTTTACCACTTTTTTGGTCTACTACTGATTGCCAAATGGCAAACTCATGAACATCAGAACACTGAATAATAATGCTTGAAATACAGAAGGGTAAAAAAGTTAACCTCAAGCATTTTTTTGTGAAGGGTCAAGACCACCTGCACCCCCAATGTGTGAAGCAAGCTGCCAATGCCCACATTTATATAAATTCCACAGTTATACAAAGTCAAAAAAGGAAGAACCTCCCCCCCCAAAAAAAAAAAAAGGAATCACTGATAGTGCATCATTTGAAACCTGCATTGGCCAATGACTTGCTGTTGAAAATGGGGATCAGCATTTGTTCCTCAACAGATTTTGCTTCAGTGAATTGAAGCGTGTTGAATTTTACTTTAACCACCTGTAGATAAGCCATTTAAAAAAGAGGCACGTTGCTCAGTAATTGCTTTGCATGGAATTCCATTTATTTACCTGTTACCACAATTCATTTATTTTGCACTGTCCAGTTTCTTCAGACAATCCTATTCATGTTCTGTGAAATGAGCCTTTGTGCAGAGGTTGCTTGAGGGATGTACCAGTTGGCTTACTTCTACTATGTATTAGAAATTAACATTCATGGATATGGATGCCTACACATTTTACATTTGGTTGTAAACCAGTCTCAAGGGTCATGGAGTATAGCTAAGTCCAAAAGGTCTCACAAACAGCTTAAAGCAAAAACTCTTCTACAAATCCATACTTATTATTAAAGCAAAATAACACATATTCCCCCAGATTTACTATTCTTCCATGCAGGACTAGCTTAGTCCTGCATGGAAACGTCCGTTTAGGAGCAGGACAGCAGCGCGCCATGCATATTAATGAAGGCACTCTGCCTGAGCTCCTAATCTTACACAGAGCGTGTAAGAGTGCAGGGGGCATGTCTGAGAGCAGAGCTCTCAGAATATACATGCCCCTGCAATGAAGAACAGCAGAAAGTCTTAAAAGAATGAGCGAGACTGCTTATAGGTGTACGCATACCCCAACAACATCCTCCCACTTGTACTAGAGCAATAGTTAACACAAAAAATATAAAGATACTTTATTTTTTTATGAAGCAGATTAATTTTGACCATAGGTGCGCGGGTTTGCCCATCGCTTAGCTACGGTTAATGCAGCTTAAATGGCAGAAGAGGATAAAAATTGAGATATATGCAAATGAAGCAGTATAGCAATAGTGCAGTGGGCAGAGCATTCGCCTTATGAACAGTCATTCCCGGTTTGAGTCCCACTGCAGTACATTCCATTTTCCATGTCAAATCACTTTGTGACCAATATTTTTAGTTACATAACTTACTAAATAACATATATTTGTGAACTGGAGTACTGCATTAAATGCAGATGTGAGGTGTCAGTGTCATAATGTTGCAAAGTCCACAGATAATCACTTGTGCCCCATACAGTTTATGTACACAGGAATCAGGGATACAAATGGATGGTACAATGTGTAATGAATGATAACTCCATGCAGCTTCCAAATTCCCCACTTTCCCAAGAACCATTACACATTACTGTCTAAATTAGTGCAGTGGTAAGTGGGAGAAAGCACTAGTAAGCAAGTGTAAGCACTATTAAGCAGTAGTAAGCGGGAGTAAGCATATGTAAGCACTAGTAAGCGGGTTTAAGCCCGTTTGCATGGGGGTAAGCAATGCGTACACAGGTTAAGCAATATTGAAACTAACTCTCTGTAAGCATATTTAATCGGAGGTTAGCATTGCTTACTCTCGTGCAAACCTGCGCAAACCCGCTTACAAGTGCTTAAAAGTGCCTTAATCACTCTTTATGCAACAGATGCTGTTCTGGCCAGAAACAAAATAAACAACCTTTCAGGTCTTGAAACCAGGACATTGTACAATATAGTCACAGTAGTTAACTACTAAGCCATCACAGCAATACACAAGACTGAGGTATCACCAAACAAATCCTCACTATAGTAAAATCAAATTGAACAAGTGAAAGGAATTAATATACAGTCTTATGTTCTATAGCCTACTACATAACATAAATATGTGAACTGGAGTACTGCAGTAAGCCCAGATGTGAAGTGTAATTGTAATAAAGTGTTGAAGCCCCTAATAAACACAAGGACCCCATACAGTGTACATACACATTAATCATGCATACCAGACACATATATAACATGTATTGAATAATAAATCAATGCCAAAAAGCAAATAGAATGCAAACTAAATATTAATTAACACTAAGCATTGCACAGGCCAGCTTAGTAGGTGTAAGCAATGTGTAGGCCAGCTAATTCAATTTGCCCATTGGTATACCCATTTAAACAATGCCAACCTTAGGTAAGCAGGTTTGCTTATAGCTCAGCCTTTTCAAAACTGCCCAATCACGGCAAAGTGCAGGAAATCAGCCCTATTTAAACCCAACAGGTGGGAATACATCTCATAACTGGTTGTAGCTTCCCCTTGCAGGCACCATGTCTGGAATGGGAGAGGGTGTGCCCTTTCGGGCACAGCTCTGGGGCATCCAGGAGTCCAGAGTCTTGGCAGGACTCCTTGTCAAAGACCATGAGTAGAGACTGCTGCAGGGCCAGCACCAGGGTTCCCAATATAAAGTGGGAGCCTGAAACTGTCTTGCCTGTGATGTCACCAGTGTCACTGGCATATCCCGAACTGGTGAGCAGGTCAGGCATCATTATGCCGACCTGAACCGGTGAAAGGGGGATCTCTTAGATCAGTGGATCCATGAGGCTAGGAGGACAGGGCAGGTCCCAGATGTGTGTAAGTATCACTCCACTACCTGTTTAATAATTGCCAGCTCATGTATATTATGGATAGGTATGGCTAAATATTCCTCTTCTGTCCTTCACAGTGGTAAGTGAGAGGGCTGCGAACCAGGAGGCCAATGGATGTCGCTTGGAGAGGTTGAGACACGAGGCAGGTTAGTAATACTCTTGCATGTACTGTCATAGGAAATAAATCTAAAAGTATTAATAAGTTAATTGCCAGTAGAAAACCTGTATTGTTTAAGGCAAGTACTGCATACACCAGAGAATATGGCAGGAAGAATCTCATATAGGTTGTATGTAAATAAAAGCATAATAGCCTGACAATAAAGGTCTAACTGCTGTATTACATGTATTTACTCTGGTATCATATGGTAATGTAGATTTGCAATGACGTAATAGTACTGTTGTATTAAGTACAGTTACCCACACTGTGCAACATAAATAAAATGTGTAGGAATGAATGTATATAACTGGTATAATCCACAGAGGTCATTTAGCAAAACTGAGAGAGCTATAGACAGAAAACAGTGAAAAGACAGACAACAAAATCTAAAGAACACACGCAACTGAGATGTGAACTGTTGCATTTTTAGCGCACACAGCCATGGTTCGAATCCTGGGCGAGGTAGTAGTATGCATACACAATCATACCCCACAACTGTACAGATATGTCCAGAATGTCCAGTAAATTGGCCCATATCTGCTGCCTGTCACTCTGTCCCCTGGGAAATCAGTGGGATGATCCCAGACATACAGGCTGAAAACAGGAAATACAACTGATTGTCACACATCTATAAGAACAAACCTGTCACTCTAGCAACTCCCCAAACTGTTATGAGAGTAATAAGCCAAGTATGTCCCATCTACACCCCCATGTTGTCAAACTGTGACCAGAGTGTGTACAGTAACAGAGTGAGATGTAAGTGCATAATACTAATGTGAAATCTGGTACTTTGTTTGGCACCATTCAGGTAGTGCTAATAAACATTGTTCCCACAGGTGCGTCAAATACGAACACTGTGCCCAGAAATAAAAGATTGATACCCTGTACCGGTACTGTTTACTTTGGTATTGTATGGCATTGTTATTGTTGCAGTTGCTCTGAATAATGAGGTATTACTCATCACTGTCACCCATACTCT